>NC_141855.1:4192627-4345190 GCF_024713525.1 Acromyrmex echinatior | reverse complement strand
TTGTTACGGGAAGGACACGCCATTCTCGCGTTACCGTCCCCCACGACGTAAGAAGGACACGGAAGGGAAACGGCAAGAAGCAAAAAGGACGACGAAGATGGGAAGAAAGGAAGAGAGAACGAGTGAAAGACAGAACGAGACAGAGTGGGAAGATAGAAAGTGCAGGGTGGGGTCGGTACGTTGTGTGTTCCGGTCAGTATGGTGTCTCTCTCTTTCTCTCCTCCACCGTGGCCTCGGCGTGCCCCTTCGTAATTTATGTTTGCTTTATGGCCAGGAGAATAAGGAAGCGTCTTATTAAAGACAGCCGCGTTGCTGCTCACGAGCTGCTTGCTCGCCGACGAGCATGGCCGCCGCGAAATATTGTCTCTCCCTTTCGACGTGCTACGTGCAAGCATCTGGTAATAATGGATCTAAGTGTGGTATCGACGTGCACGGCACACGAAGAAATTAATCACCGAACGTTGAAATTAATTTCTTCGTGTGCCGTCTGTTTTAAGATTAGTCTTAAGAGAATCGATAAGAGGAGATTTTTTTTGTTTTATTTTTACCTTTCACACAGTTGCTCGCATGAATTTGGGGAAAGCCACCTTTTCCGCTAAGAATTCTGAAACTAACAAAAGGATTAAAACTTCTTTCTCATCTATTATGTAATCCGCAATTTAGCGCAACCGTAAAAGTTTCGAAAGCGAGGCATGAAGAGAGAAGTAGCGCGTCGCGGGGCAGATTCAATTCGACAAGAGGAACTTTCCGATGCGCTTTCAACGCAGGGCGCGCGCCGATTACCAGAATGCGTTTCCACGTTATTAACCCGCAGGTGATAGCGGTACAAAAGTAGGTACTACTCGATGTGTATAGCGGGTACAGTCAGAAACTACCGAGTATAAATCCGCTTATCCCAGCTAGCGCCGACCAGCTAGTCCGGCAAACAAAGCTACTCCCGTGGGACTTCACATGCTGACGTGCCGACGAGAGAATTCTCAGGTAGATTTCAGGTAATCCTGGTGCCGTCGCGGACGCATGGCTTTCGGGAACTCTGATGCAGGGCACAAGAATAGGCGCGGAATAGGGTTTCCCTCGGGGTTATAGTGTTATACCAAGAACAGAAGAAAAGAAAGAATCGTCTTTTCCTCGAAGAGAACCCACTTCGATCCGCTAACGCTATCGAGGATATAACGTTATTTCGTAAACTAACATAATGCATATATCGCATATATGCATTACACATTGTGTACAATGCGTAATTCGATCATTTTATTTACCACCGAAACTCTATAATGTGTGAAATAATACCAAATGTATTATAATACGGCCGGAGAAAATAAACATTGTCGGTATAAAGGTATACACTTTGTATCGCTAAATAATTACGTAGAATGCAAGATACTTTATACAACTAATGTCATTTTCGTATCCGTTGGAACGCACATAGGAAATTGTTGCGAGCGACGAGAAGGAATGCTGCCGTTACACGTTGTTGAAATATTCGCGTTATCGAAATACTCGTGGCTGAAAATGAATGTCAATCATTTCACGTGCGAATACGACGAAGCGTCGTGTCGTTTCCGAAGTGTTCCGCGGGATTTCTTCCATTACTTTTTTATTCTTGAGAGAGTTGGCATGCAGGAGAAATCTGTCTCGCCATCGGATCGCGATGCATTTTGCATAAATGTCGCATAGCAGGATGTTACTTCTGCGTGCAACGCAGAAAGGAGTAGAAGGCTGCGAGGAGACTCCATTAGACTTGCTATCGCGGAAGGCCGAACGGTCTCCTGGCTCTCACTTTTATGGCGAATCGCTTTTAGCAAGTATCTAAATGACGATTTCTCGGCTAAGCGACTCATTCCCTTCTCCGGCCTCCGTCTTGATCGTTTCGACTCTTTTAATGCTTTCCATTACGGATAAGCCAGCCTCGAAAATGTAGACACTAGCGGAATATACGAGTGAGTCGCGTCATTCCCGCTTTTAGTCCTCGAAAGCCGATCTTAACCGCGTCGACAGCTGAACAAATCACGGAATTAATTCCGCTGGGGCGACGCGACACGACCACGTACGAATACTGGCGACACGGACGTACAAATCTCGGAATGCGGTATGCGTTGTATACGTTGTATATGTTCCGCTGTTAGCTTCATGAGCTTGATATTTACTTTTAGCTGGTGAGCACTAGCTAATATTCTGGATAATTATTTCTGTTTGCTGCTTTCGTTATTACTTCAAACGAAATTTGCAGGATTAAATTTCAATGGCGCCGTAATATGAGAAATTCCAGTTACGCAATTGAGTTTTTGTTTTGATAAGAAATAAAATTAAATAAAGCTAGAATTAAATGTTGTAATTAGTTGTGATTGCGTGCACAGGTATTTTGAGAACAATTAAAAGTTTCTAAAAATGGTAAATACCGTTCATTGTAATCAAATTTATGCTAATATGCGATTATCATGTATTTTAATTTATTATTTTATTTCAAGTTTTTGTTCCGGATCATTGCATTTTTCCAGAATTAAAGCAGTTCACTCAATGCGTTATCGATTATTTCTATATTGAAAATATTGAATTATTAATTCGTTTTTTTTTTATTCAAGCAGGACATGTTCCGTTTAAAAAATAAAATAATTTCATCCTCTTTTATTTACGCCAAGAATAATAAAAATAGGCACAAATGGAACAAATTTCATTAACATCTTCAGCCGCAGTACCGGAAATCAATTGATTCGCGAGAATCGGCCGGGCAATTGTATACCGCGCGCCGAATGTATCTCAACTATTCGCAATCAAAATCCGCAAGCCGCTTCCGAACAATGTTTGCCAGCGATGTTTGCAGGGGCTGGTACTAGGCTGTGCCGGAGAGAGCCAGCCGCCGCCGCGTTCTTGATCGGAGCCGCGCGTCGATCGTCGGCGAGGGTATTAAAGGGACGTTAATCGTCGCGGCCGGCGAACAATGGCGACATCGAAATTACAGGTATACGCCCGGCTCGCGCGCGGCCTCGGTTCAACCTCGGCGCGATCCTGATACATCGATATACGTCTCACCCGTACATGTGCGTGTGCATACTCGCGAAGGCGCCGCTACACGGCGTGTTTTACGCGTGCGTGCGTGCGTGCGTACGTGCGTGCATCCCCGACCCTCTGGAATGCAGACCGGCAAATGCACGCGTACACGCTCCGGGTGCGATTCCTGCGATGCGAAACGTGTCCTCGCGCACCTCCACCAGGGTCAGGAAAAACGGTCGGCTTGTCTCTTTCTTTTTTTTTTCCTCGTCTTCCCCGGGCCATTACGCGCGCAGGGATAAAGGAACCCTTAATTGAATTTTTTTCGGGACCGGCACAAATGCACGCGCACGTTTAAATTGAGCGCAGGTTACTTTGAAGTTTATCTTATTTTCGTGTATCTAACACCTTCAGAGAGATTGAAGCAATTTACCGTTATTGTACTTTCAAAAAATATCAATTAGGATTTGCTGTTATGTTATTTACATAATCTTTATAAATATTTCTATTAGAAGAAGTTTGATCATGATTTTTAGTAAAATATAAGAAATTAGATGAAAATATAAAACATTTCTAACATATTATGATAAAAATTGTAGATAACAAAGGATTATTTTTAATATTGTAATAAATTCCAATTTTTTAAATATAGTGTTAAATTAAACTAATGAACGTAGTGAAATTATCGTTCTCAAAATAGTAATAAATGATTTTTACTTTATTTAAATATACGTGTTTGTGCATAGAGAAGTTTGAGGATAGATATGTTGGAAACATTCACCAAGTCAGTTGAACCATTCGTGAAAATTTACGGTGAGGCCATAACTTTCAGTCTAATCTAGCCGTCAATGAGTCAAGCTTTCACGCGATGTCTTCGCAAGGATATAACATGCCCGTCCGAATTTACAACGCTATTAAATCATGTAACAGTGCGTTAATGATGTAGGGAATTTAATGGCTGCTCGTGTCTCTATGATTAATTATTCCTAAAAGCAGAAACTATTTCTGTTCCGTGCGTTACACGCGTAGTCGCGTATGTACAAACGCATATTAATCTTTATTAACACACTGTCGCGCATTCCGCGCATTGCACAGCGGATAATTCAGTTATTCCGCAATAGTGCTTTTCATACTTTGCACGACGCCGAATTACACCGTCAAGCGATAATCCCACGCACAAAGCCGGATATTCCGCTGCTCTGTGTAATTTCATATCACCGTGTAACATTATAGCGATCGAGGCGACGTCGCCTTAGGCCTCTAGTATTCATATCGCATATTTAGCGATAAATAGAGTCAATCTGATTATTATCACAGTTTTGAAAAATACGATTTTTACATCAAACATTAATAATAAAATGAAACTTTATTTGGAACGCTGAATATCTCGATAAATTTTAGACTCGATAATTACATCTAATTCTAATATCTAATAGCGATTCGTAAATAAATTTAAAGATATGTTGATTCAATTGATTCAAGCGCTAAATATGTTGATCAATTTTAGACTTGATAATACATCCAATATTAAATATGTAATTGCAATTTTTCAATAAATATTGAAATTTAAAGGCGCACTCATTCAGCGTTAAATGCTTAATAAATTTAGAGATTTGTATAATTATATTTAACGTTAAATATTTAATTGAGATTCATTTTACGGAAGTTATGTAATCAATATTTGAACGACATTTAAAGCCGCGAGAATCACGTTCAAACGTTAACGCGCATTGATAATGCGGATCACTCGGGCGCACATTTCGTATTCGAAACAAGATTAACATGTCGCCCAATTCGCCGATGATTCACGATCGTTCCGTCTGTTTCGTGGACGAGGAAACGCACCCCTCATCCCTCCCTGTCACCCCACCGGTTATTACACAGCTTTTAATAATAGAGACGCTCGCGTATGCACGCCTCTCGCGCATAAATCTCTCGCGCCTGCTTGAATTCGCACTGACGATTAATACCTTTCGATGGAAATCGCTCCTTTTTGTCCATCTTATATCTTAAGATTAGGCTAGTAGCTTGCATTGCTTTGTCGCTTAGTATAGTCCGTTTTTCTTGCTGGCCAAGTTGAGCTTCAAAATTGAACTTGTATCTTTCCAGCCAAAAACTGATATTTTTATTATTCTGATAGATAAAATCTGAAAAGAATAAGCAAAATACAATCTAACTCAAATAATAGTAGAACTGATTGTTGAAACTTTCAAAAGTATGCAAAAATGTTTTTAGATTTTTATACTGTTCGTATATAAGCGACAATGTAAAAATCTGCACTGAAGTTCAATGACCAGGTTAATGGTGAAAGATACAAATTCTACAATTGTAGAGAGTTAAATATTTGTTAGAAGCAATTTATTACGAGGTTACATTTGTATAAATGGTATAGATCCAGATAATGTTACTCCATTAATCTTCCATAGTTACGTCTCTTTATATTGTACGTATTTAGTACGTATTTATGCAAATGATATTAAAATACCAATATGTGCATATTTTGCATGCTCCCTACCTCGTCTCTCTATAATATTTTCCACACTCAGCATTTTTGGCCACGCACGCCGTGAAACTGCTGGTGATTAATTAGATTAGAAAACGAGCCTCAGCCGCGAGAGGAATCGTGTTATGGCGAAATTCAATACGTTTTGCATACTCAACACATGAGTGTGCTAGCCGCTTCGTGTAGTAGTCACAGCAATCATCATGTTTCGCAAACGTGAAATTCTTTTATGATACCGAGATTATTAAATGTTACACAACGCGCTTCAACAATTTTTCTAAAGTTAAAGTGTCTTTATTTAATTATGTGTTTCATGTTTTAATAATTTTATCATTCGCCTTGCTTGAATCAATTGGAAGGCGGTTTACACCGTGTGATGACGGAACACTTTCGGCATATGAACATCTGAGCCGCTGTGTGTACACACGGAGTGACGCTGCTCGGCATATATTTGCACCGCTTCAATACATAACCGCTCTTGTACCGGCAGTACGCGGTAGTCGTGTTTATATCGTAAACATTCGCTGCGACCCACGTCGTATTAATAATATTCGGATCGCTGCTTGGAGTCGAGCGTCGTTTGGGCCGCTCCTCGTCGTAACCCTTTCACGCCAGTCGAGCTTGTAATCCGACGCGCGCGTGTGTCGGAGTTATTGCATCCACCACCGTGGATTTAGACGATGAAATCGGTCAGATATAGGAAGACGCGTTTGGTGAAAATTATCTGTGCAATCGCGATAATCGACCCGATGGAAGCGAAGTGGCGTGACGTAATTGAATATTAGGTACGTATTTTTGATGATGTTACGTGACAAAGGATAGGTAACAATGAAAAAATGTTCAGAATGTCGTTTATCGACGAATAAAAGATTGGAAAATTAAATTATTTGAAAGTTTTGGTATGTCGAAATTAAACTATGTTCGAATATTTTATCGCATTAGAAAGTTTTTTGTGCATTTATACAATTTCTAAATTTATATTGTCCGGATTTTCTATAAAATATTGAGATTTAATTATAAAATGTTCGAAGAATATCGAGTGAATATTTTTATCTACGTATTACAGCACGTTTTATGTTCACTCTTGCAAAACAGCAGCACGATCGACATAATTTCTCTCCTACGGTGACCTTCTGCTGCATTCTTGAAGCATGTTCGTTCACACGGCGCACAGTGCATTTCTTTCTCGTTCACGCTTGGCCAACCACGCGAATTTCATCGACTTTATCGTCGATATACACTTGCTTATGAGTTAATTATACGACCGATTCGTTGATATGCCACATTTCCACCCGTGTGAAACGGTCATTGTCACTGACGTAATAACTAGATTACATAACTAATTCCGCTTAAAGGAGCTACGAGACCTTTGCAAAGTATGTCATTTTTTTTAGACTCGATAAAACCGAGTTAATGTGTCATTGACAAAGTCGATGTTTTACGTACGTAACATTTAACGTTTATCATCTACATATTAGAGATATGAAATTTATTAAGTCATAATATAAAAGACGCGTTTTATATATACTTGAATAATAATTGATGAAGCGTCATTTTGATAAAAGTAACGTTCCAATAGAATTGTTGATTTTTTTCATTTCTTTTTTAATAATAATTTAAGAATTCTAAAATTGATTTTTTTATTATATTAAGAATTTCATATCTCCTATTAGGAACCTAGCAACGAACATTTTTCTTTCAGTTTATGCACATAGAAACGAATTTTCCACCCGAGTCGTCACCCCTGACACGCGAAACAACCCCGAGAAAGCAGGGAGGACCAACTCGACGGTCGCTAATGAAAGCGGCTAATTAAAATTAAATTAGGATTAATTAGGGATCCGGAGTCGTCGAACGCGAAATTAATTTCTCGTCGGAGTTTTGGGGATCATAAGAGGACTAGTTATTTCCTGGTCGTACAAAATAGTCATTTCGAGATAGCCTCGATATAAGAGAAGCGAGAAGAGAAGATAGGATGAGAAATAATGTTCGTTACATCTCAGAATTGAATATTCTTACATGTAACGGACAAATACAAAGAAAGATAGAAATATCAGATTTAGGGAAATAAAGATGTTTATTAATTTATTCTAAAATAAAAAATGAAAAGGATATAACTAGGTATGTGAAAGTTGAAAAAAGAGATGAGTAAGATTTAATTGATGATGAGACAAAATTGTTTCTATTTATGGAATGGAAAAAAAATAAGTTGTGATAAAATATGTATTGAGTTAAAAAAAAACAATCTAACTTGTATGTACGTAATTACCACGTTTATATGCACATGTCATGTTTTACTAAATATGATTTTCTGAAACAAAATTATGACATTAGGCGAGAGTAAAATTCTTAGAGAATTAAACAGTTGTGTCAACACTCCAAACAGGACTATTTATTTTTTAAAATAACAGGAAGAGTTCACGCTGTTTGGAGAGAGGAAGTAACGGAGCGGCCGAAAAAAGAATAAGGAAGAGGGAGAGGGATTTAACAACGCGTTTCTCCTACCAAGCATAATTCGAATGGCCGCTCGTAGTACGTACATATATATATATCCGATCTGATTGCATGCCGCAACGATATTAATCATACTAGGTTGACGTACCCTCGCCCCTTCGGTTCGCGTTATTTACCTCCTTTCAACCCCCTGCCGACCCCCCCGAGGGTCCAACGAGACTGTACCTACCGTAAGGTATCCGCACTCCAAGGGTTGCCACCTTGTGTGTCGCGTTGTCTCTCTCTCTCTCTCTCTCTCTCTCTCTCTCTCTCTCTCTCTCTCGCACATACGCACGCACACATGTACACAACGCGCGCAAGTATAATATGGGTGTGTATAAGGTAGACAGATTCCTGACACGATCACGATGTGGAATTCTCATAAAAAATACTCTGGGATTAATTAAAAAATGCCACGTCGCGGTAGTCGCGATAAAAATGGAGGACGTTGACTAAGGGATCGTTTGCTGAAGGAAGAAGATTGTGAGAGCGAAAAGTATGAATGGGGATTATGTGGACCGGAAGATTATATTTAAGTACTTTCTAATCTTCCTGGAGGCATCAATTCTCTGTCCTTGTTTGTTCTTTATCCCGAGCTAGATCTTGTTCAATATCGGGTTGATGCGTTTCGATTCACGATGTTTGACAGTAGACACTCTATGATAGATACAATTTTTAATTACTTCAATAAATTTCAATATTGTGAAACTTTTTAAATGATGACACGATTATGTCTTGGTACTGTCTTTTACATCCTTCAAAATATTTTCTCTTGAGGAAAAATAAGACGTAGGAATGTAGATTACTTTTAATGTTAAGGTATTTAAATGTCACAGTAAAATGGTCCCCTTATTGCATTTCTTAAAACGTTGAGGAAATATTTCCATTACAAAAACTGTACATTCTTAAAAGGTTTCTTCTAATCCCCAAACCGTGAGATACGAGAGATTGACGACCGTAATTTTGGAACATGAAATCCGAGGAGAGCAAAGTAAACTAGGCGGCGATCTGACCAGTGGTATCGTTTCGTTTGGATAGGGATCTGTTGCATCATGAGTATACGTTTAAAACTACGAAACGTTTTTATTCATCGACATAGTTGCCCCTTTGTTCTAACCGTCGGTTAGAATAAAATCGTTTCTTTCCCTTTCATGGATGACGTATAAAAACTGCACCCCAAAAGCCATTCACCCACATACGGCCCTTTAATGGACGTGTCCTGGTTAGCGCCATGTCAATGTCTCCGCCCGTTCTTCCGACCCTTCGAGAACGGAAAGGCATTTCCTATACCGAAAGTAACTCAACCGGATCTAATCTACTATATCGTCCGTACTTCATTAAGGGCCATTTCTAGTGACGCGGAAAGGTCCGCGATTTACGTACCCTGAATCACATTTGTCTCGTACATCGCTCCGAAAACGCCCTGATTTCGCTATTACCCTTCGCCTAATGACCGATCGATTGATGTCGCCGACAAGCATTTATTTCAGATAGGCAGTTAGATTAATTGTTTTTCTTAAACAATCGTCACTGTTTTGTAACGTATACAAATTACAAATGTTATTTTACAAATGTTGCAATTGTGAGTTGAAAATAATATGTTTAGGTGCTCTCTAAACTTCTTGGAGTGAAAAAGGAAAAACACTATTGAAAAGGAGTGAAAAATTTGCATTCTCGAATAAGATTTTCACTTTTTTTTTGGCGTGAGATTCAAGAGCAAAAAATCTCATTCTATTTTTAGAATATATCTCATTCTAAAAGAGTGAAAATTTGTCACTCTTTTTTCGATAGTGGCAGTATTTTAGCTCTCTTGGAGTGAGATTTCATTCCAAGTTTAGAGAGTAAATATTTTTTTAATTTCCTACTTTCAAAACAAATTGTTTATATTAAGAAAAAAAATGAAAGAACGTAATAATTTATAATAAATAGAATAAATCAAGCATATTTTATCGACATTATATTTTAAAGATTTACAAATGGAAAACACTGGATGAACTGGATCCCCGGAGCAAAATTTCTTTAGTTGTATTGCGCATTGGATTGAGCAATGGAAGGGCAAAGAAGAACAAAACTGTAACTTTGTTCTCATCGGAAGAAGTTAGGTGCTTCTCCCGAGATCGAGTGAAGTTGATGCGGTTAACGAACTGTACAAGCCACGCAATAAACGAAATAAGGGAAGGCAAACTGTTTTCCGGTTCGACAACGAAGGAAGGGGGAATCGATCGAGAGAGATTGATCTAACCGAGCGTCGGATCCTCTTGCCGGGCCCTCGTTATTATTCACGGTAGACAACGATCTCGAATCGGGCGCGGTTTAAAGACTCTCTTAAGTTTTCATTTGTTGGTTCCGAAGTCCCGGCGAAACTTAATTACCGGCGACGTTGGAGAGAACCTGCCGCGCGCGTTCTTCCCCGCGTAAATCATCGGCCGATCGACGCGGGTAGAAAGACACGCTTTGCCACTCACGGTTCGAGTCCCCGCGGGCTTCGTACAAATTCATTTTTCGAGTCCAGTCTCGGCACCCTTACCCGCGGCACGGAAGATTTTAATGGCCTTTAAATAATGACCTCGCTCGTGCCATCGGCATCCACCTTCTCGTATACCGTATACCGTACACTGCATTAGTGTGCTACCGATGCAACGTGTTCACTGCATCGATTTTACACTCCCTTACTTCAAAAACGGATTTTTCCTTAAACCATCTTTTTGAGACGATTTCGATGATTTTGTTTTTAAAGTTAAATTAGTTCACTTTTGATGATTAATAGGTTATAATGTCTACCTAACTCATTCATGATAATAATTCGAAAATTACGTTCTCTTGAGTTATGTCATTTTTGAAGTAGGGGAATTAAGGAAATATGTATTTAATTATTTATACTATATGTGAATCGTATATTCATATGTGAAACAGACATTGAAAATTTATGAATGGTGATTAAAATTCTAAATTAAATTTCTGAGAACATTTCAAGATAATATTATACCTTCTTAAAATCTTAAAGAAAAATGCATTCACACCGAAGCCGTTAATGCACATCACTGCACCGTCTTTTCGTCTCTTCACCTTCCTATCCTTCGCTTGCGCTTGCAGCGAAACGTCAGTCCAGGCGAGATCCCGCGAGCATGACGAGCTGGAAAAAAAGCCGACCATTATTTACGCCATTTCGATGCTTAACGTCGCGCCCTACGGCCCCCTATTTACTTGGAAGTGGGTGGTGCTGACGTATATCCCGACGTCACCTTCGCGCCGCTGTATAATCCATCGGTTAATTTCATTTCGCCCGACGCCACGGCGTGTAATTATGTCCAACATGAGACTGGCGTATAAAATCTCAACATGAGAACTGATAGTCAATCGCGAACTTCAAAGAATTATCTGCGGGGGACTAATGGCTTTTTAATTTAATCGACAAGAGACGTTCATACCAAAGAAATATGTTATTTAAATACAAAAATTTCTTCTTCTTCTTCTTCTTCTTCGAGAGAGAGAGAGAGGAGTTTATCATAAGAATGTTTTCTATATTATTATTTATACAATTAATGTGGTCTATTTATAAAATGTTCTACATTTTTTTATTAAAATAGAGTAAAGTCAATCCGTTTTAAAAACAGTGAAATATTTTTAAATTTTAAATTAAACTTCTTTTATGCTATAATTTTCATAAAGATAGCTAAAAAATGAAATATCTTATATTTGTAATATCCAAAGTTAATTTCTGAATTTAAATTTCAATTCTTCGCATTTTATGGTTCAAAATTCATTTTTCAACTGTGAAACAATAATTGAACTGTAATTTAAAAAAAAAATTTGTAGTTTGGCGCCTGTAGTTAGAATTGCATCGTGTATTCAATATACATGAAGGTACAAAGAATAGACTTTGTGCATGCGCGCAGAAAATAAAACGCGGCCCATCTTTCTCAATGATTATTTCAACTATCGTGTGCCATGGATAAAAGTTCCCATTCTTTTCTCCGTCGGATCTCCGATCGCTTATACGACGCGATGAATGTCTCACGTTCAATGACATCTTCTCACGGCATCGTCAGGAAGAAAACCAGCGACTGTCTTCGGTGCGCGTTCGATCGCGTGAAGAACGAAACAAATAGGCACGGATCATGAAACACGGACGTCGGTACTTGTTCTCGACTGTTAACATTCGTTGCTTGGCGTATCGAAAAAAGTAGTATTCTAAAGGCAGTTATTGCAACCACAAGTTACAAGAAACTCATGACATGATTTAAAATTTTATTTAAAATTTATTGACAGTAGAACGGAGAAGGTATTAATAAAATGCGTTTAAGGTGTAATTTCGATTTATATCAAACAATCGAGAAATATTACTCGCGAATTTAGGAACGAGTATACAAATAAACGACAAAACTTTACATTTGATTTTTGGAAGTATTTTATTTCAAAAGAATTTTCAGTAAATATATACAAAAATATCTTTATTTAGAATATTTTTTAATTGAGAGCTAAATATTCTAAAATATTTTATATAGCGAGAAAAAAATTATGTCTATACACTGAGAAAAAATATACTAAATTTTAATAAAAATGTGTTTGAATGGTATTAACTTAACATTTACTTACGATAAATAATGTCTTAAATAAAAAAATGATGATAATCAATGATTTTTGTACCAAATAAATATATACTATTTACATTTAAGTAAATACTTAATACTATATGTTCAAATAGATATTTATTAAACTTTAGTATATTTTTTTCGCAGTGTGCAGTCAAATTTTACATTGAAAGCATTACTCTCTTTTTTCAAGTTGATTAAAAAATACGCTTAGGATTGTTTCCTGTATATTTTATAAATTTTTGCAGTGGAATGGTTTGTATTATACCACATTGTGATTTCCGTGAAGAGAAATCTTGTCGTACGAGACTATTTAGAGAGAAACGAGACTAATTTGTCGCAAAGGTCGGCCGCTACGTGTCTCCTTCGTTCCTCGGATTTGTCGCAATCTCGTAAACTTGCGCGACAAAAAATTCCCACGTGATGTTTTCCTCGTTTTCACTCGCTCATTAAGTTTTGCACGCCAGCGAACGCACTACATGCACGTGAAAAGGAAAATCAGGAAGTTGGAGAAATGTTGGAAACGCATTATTACGAAGTGATTTATGTTCAAAGCTTAAAATATTATTATTGAGCTAAGAGAACGCTATATAATAAACATTATTCTTTTTTATCGTATTTATTTTATACATAAATACATTTATCATAAATAAAAAAGAATGCTTCGTATATTTATTAGAATATCATTTTGCTTAAAGAGGACTATTTAACAATTTTTTAAAAATATACACATTTCTTCTAATAAGTTACGATATATTCTAAGACCATAAAAAAAATCAAATTTAAAAACAATTGATTATAATGTACAAAAAAAAAGTAATATTTTATATATCTCCATCTCAAAATTATAAAAGATGCTGAAATTTGTTTGTAAAAGATTTCAAGCACGCGAAATGCGTCTGTTTTGATTCTAGATATGCAGATGTACTGAAGTGGTATCTCCATTCATCTAAGTTAAAATCTATCATTAAACGGAACATAAAGATCGTTGCGGGTGATCAATAACGCTATGCGACATTTCGCGACGACCGGCTTCCTGCTGCCAATTATTAATCGGTCGACCTGACTTCTCTCCTAGACTTCTTGCGTGGCGGCCATGAGTTCTCTGAGAACGTATGTGGCGAGTCGCACGCGCTCGAGTACATACGCATACCCGAACCATTAATTACAACTCATTAGAGAAGCAACCGCCATCTGTCCCGAGCGGGCTGTGAATCACTCTTAATCATTTCATCTAGAGTCCGCTAGCACGGTGACCCTCGCAGTTTCCTTTTTAGCTCTCTCTCCCTTTTTCCTCGTCTTTCCTTGTCGCTCTTTAATTTTTTTTTTTTACTTCTCTTTTTCTTCTCTTTTATAAATGTTTCTTTACGTGCTTGAATGGAGATGAGAAATAATGTATCCTTGTCTATTTAATTTGTAACTTTAATTTTCCACATTCAAGATAAGTCATTCAAGTACTTAGCAAACACATCAGCACTGCTGACTGAGAATTATAATGTAGTATTTTTTTCATTCTTTTTATCCAACTTTAAATGATTATAACAATACAGATATAATCAAAACTTATTTATCTTATAACTTGTGTTGGATATTTTTTCTTGTTTCATTAATTTTTTATTTATTTTAATTGTTGATATTATTTGAAATCCTTTTTTACATAACAACTTGTTTTCGCTAATATCGTAGATGTTTTGCATTAATTATTTCTTTTTATCTATTTGCTTTTTTTTTATTATTTCAATATTACCATCCGTGCCCTCAATCTGTATCCTTCAACTACATATATGTGTGTGTGTGTGTGTGTGTGTGTGTGTGTGTGTGTCTGTGTGTGTGTGTGTGCGTATCTATCTATTTTCTTTATCTCATTTTCTTCTTTTTCTCCTCACGCACTTCCCCTTGAATTCCATTGCTACCAATCTACACGTACGTAAATCGGAACGAGTTTGCAAACCGACGATTCTATACGTTAGATCTTACAATCGAATTGAAGCACGTCTTTTTTTTCTCTCTCACTTTCGATTCCTCGCCTCAGTCTTTTCAATGCATATAGTAATCGTGGTTATTTTTAGGAGCAACTATCAACTCGCGATCTCGAGAAGCTCGATTGCGCTCCTACGAAGCACACCTGCCTATCATAACACGTTAGCCCCGCGGATTAATGGATACGTGGGCATTTTTATGGTCATGAAACGTGAGGCGCATTACGCGCTACTTACTTTGTACCAATGCGCTACATGACATACATGGGTTCTGCCGATTATCCTTGTATCCCTTAACAAAGACTCGAGGCGCACACGATGCGTAATTCATCGTCGTGATCGTCGAGAAACCGCATTTTCCCAGCAAAATGTTTCTCTCACACCTGTGCGTGTTATTTCGAAAGTAATCGGACACCGCCCATCTCATGCAATTTAGCAGCAAGAATTATTCATTACGTAGGAATAATTTGTTCAGGGTATAAGGGTCTTAAGGGAAGAGAACTTAAGAAACGCAATCTGATGTGTATCGATTTAATTAATATAAAACCGACACAGACTTTTAACAAATCATTTATTTAAATCTTACATGTTGCAGAAAAACTCGAGAAGAATTTCATCAAGAAAGATCTCGGAGAATTAAAATTATAATAAAATATTTAATCATATTTTTGTAGTAGAAAAGAAAAAGAGTAAAAAAGAGAGGAGAGAGAGAAAGAAAAAAACATTAAATTATTTAAAAGATACGTAGTTTGTTAAAAAAATTTATAATAGTGAGATAAATACATATATTTTTCATCATTACTCTTATCCTGTTAGTCCTGTTATCTAGTTTTTTTTGTTAACTTTATAATATGAGCATAAAAGTGCATTGAGCCATTTAGACTGCAATTACTTTTTTGAATAGATATTACACAATTATTAATTTCAAACAATGCGGACGTGTTTAATGAACCCAAAAGTCAATGCGATGCATTCGCTTGAAAACCGATTTTCTCGCATGGTTGCCCCATAGATGGAAACGTTCAGCTTTTTGACTATATATCTTGATATATCTATATATCAACTAGGATGAGCTGCAGTAACATTAAATAACATTAAATAACCTAATATCTACCTGATTGTACAAAATATATAATGTATTTATTTATCTAAAAATAATTAACAAACATTAGAAATTAGGATTACAATAATTGTCCAATTAAATAAATTCTAATTGTGGTAAAATTGTTTTCAAATTCTGTAAAGAATTTGTGCAGCTGGATCACATAATCTCTGATACAATATGTACACGAAATTTTAAATAGACTTTTCGAGTTTGTGCGGCGTCAGAAAATAAAATAAAGACAGCGATACGAGTCTGCTGATGCATGCAGAAGGACTGAAAGTAAAGGAAAAGGAAAGAGGGGAAAGAAACCGAGACGAGACGAGAGAGAGAGAGAGAGAGAGAGAGAGAGAGAGAGAGAGAGAGAGAGAGAGAGGAGATGGGGGGGGAAGAGAGGAATATAACCTCTAACCATAATCTAGCATTATGTCGAGTGGTCTCTCTACGCTTGGAAGAAGCGCTTCGAAACGAGTTTGTTCGTTTCGGCGGATTATCCTGCTTGTGCGCGCTTTGGACCGCGTACAAAGAACGCGAGCATATTTTCACGGTTAAAATTCACGGCCGGAATTCACGGGGCGACGTTACGCCAGCTTACCGGCGTGTATCCGTTTAATCTATTCTACGGTTGGTGGATGTTGATGCAAATGGCGGGAATGAAAAAATGATGATAGGGAGAATAGCCCGAAGAGTCGAGTTGGGTTTCATGATCGAGCTGGACGCCCAAACGTTAATGAATTCTCGAACGGATGTATTCCTGAGGTTTCCATCAGCTGTTGGTCCGCATCTGTTATTGCTAAATAGATGTTCTTCTCTCTTTTTAATTTCTTAAAAGTTATAATTGTTCAGAATTTTATGCTCGTATCACTGTATGAATTTTTTAGTCAATATGCATGGACATTGCTCACATTTTTTTACTTAACGTCTGCATGTATAATTTTACAATTTAAAACCTTTACAACACTCAACTAATTTCAGCCATTAATCTTCTCTTTTACTTTCTTTTTATTTCTTTCATTATATACACTTATTTTTATTTAGCGAAGGGACATCATATTAAGGTATAATCTCCTCTTTTCATTCTGTTTGTTCATCCTGTCCTTTGCGATCTATTTCAATACGATTGTGAAATTATATTTATTATTAATTTTGCATGACCATTATTGTTAATATTTGCGGATGTCCATGGAGAATGTAATTCCAAGACATGAAATTGATTTCTCATTCTAACCTGTGTGGGCTACCTCTCTTCCTCTCTCATTTTCTCGCTCGCTGTGGCTTCCTTAAACACAATCCAGTTCGGAATATCGCGTTCCTTCGGGCAATTTTCGAGTGATATTTGATAGCCGGGAAATCGTACAACCGTCCCTCGGCGATTTCACTCTGAACGCGAGTTTCTGCGAAATATTACGCTAGCGTCGGTTAAATAACGTGCGACGACGAACTTCGCGGACGAAGTTTAGCAATTTCTTTATGCAATTACGAAATCCCAATCCCGAGCTGTAACTCCATCGAACGTGTCGACTGTAGCGTAGATGATTCGCAACGTGAACGAAATTCACTTCGAGATCTAGGGCAATCATAAAACAATTTCGGACATGATTCGGATAAGATTAAAAATATATCGAATAGTTGCAATTTATATCAACTGCAGTTGATTCGATAAGATAATGATAGATATCGATTTAAATATTTTCAAGCGAGTAATATTTAGACTTTATTTCTATTTTATTATACGAAAAATAAAGCGATTGTGCTAAAATATTTAAAAATTTAGCTAGATACAGATTTAGAGGTAATTTTGTTTGAATCATAAAATTAATTATGTATAAGACGCTCAATCTTGTTGCTAGAATGTTAAAACTTTTTGCCTATTATATTTGAGAGATTTCTACGTAATTATTTTGATGATTCGACAAAATTATTACAAGAAACGTAATCACTATCTTGAATGTACTTTGCCATTTTTTTGCAATTGAAATTCAAACTGGTTTTGAACACTACGGTCGTTTTCGAATAAGGACGAACTAGGATCGGAAGAGTTTTTCGCGGAAAAAGCTAGCGTGGAAAATGGTTCCCTGGCGAGATCCGTGTCCGGTTGCGCAGCCGTTGCATAAATATGAGGGAGGTACGGAGCACGCGGCGACATGAAAATGCGATGAAGGCCCCGCCGATGACAAGACAGGGGCGGTGAAAACGGGGTTGCGGAGGTGACGGTGAGATGTGACGCTGGGAAACGAGCTCGAATTTCTCATCCGCGAGGGGTAACTCTGCGAATTTCCGCCGCGACGAGAACTGAGCTAAACGGCAGAATGATGTTAAAAGTCGGCTTTTGAAATTTAGACGTAGTTCCGAGTGTCACACTTTAACCCTTCCGCTTCTGCTAGTTACAAACGACAGTAAAATATTCCTTTGAATTTTCAAATATTCCTCTTAATTTTAACGAAGAAATATAACTATTTTTTACTATTATTTTACTATTATTTGTCGCTGTTTCTCTCTATTTAAAAATTGGTACACTTTATACAAGTTTATATTGAAAATTATTTCTCTTATTAAGCAAATTCTTAGTAATAAATGTATGTAAGCTTGATAATATATAATATAATAATCATCGTTAAATAAAAAATGCTTCAACATTTATAATTTATTTTTTAATTTAATGTACTTTAATATTGGATATTATTGGAACATGACGATTTTATATTTACTATAAATAGTACATTTATATTTAACTAAATATTTGATTATTAATCCTAAAGCACATTCCGTTCCGTTTGTATAGCGTTTCAAATTGTGAATTTGAGCTCTTGATGATAGTAATCTAGCGAGTTTGGTTGGAGACGACGGAATAAGAAAAATGTGGAAACCGCAAAATGGAGCCGTGTGTCTGACAGTTTAAGAAATTGTACCGTATATAAAATCTCTTGGTCGTATAATGAGAACGTTTCTGTAAATATGCAACGGCCGCTATCAATATGTAATGCCGCCTCCGCTTCTCTCGGCGACTGAAATACAAAATTAAAGGCAATACGTACGTCTCCTACTCATAAATATCCGATATGACAGCTATAGAAAAGATCGAAGCGAATAGGAAAGCAAGATTTAACGTCACGAAAGATTTAACATCACGTTAAAAAATATATCTATGCTACATTTGTAAATATCTATTTTAAAATCTCATAACATTTTTATGCTGCAATATTATTTAATAAGCAATCGCTGTAATTTATGCATCTGAATTAACGTTGGAAAAACAAATCTGAAAACTTTTTCTGTATTTTTAAATTTTAAATTTCAATATTTCGAGTTGTACCTTTTAAACTTCTTATAAATGGCAATGGTTATCAAATGAATTTTATCATTGTGAAAAAAATTTTAAAAAGAAATAGATGATTAAATCTTTCACATGCATCTCGTATTACTTTTAAAAAAAGATTTCGACTTTGCATAAACCGTGAAGAGAGTCAGACATTGCTTTTAGCGCGAGCCATTTCGAAGATCAATAGCGGAAGTTCTCCATTCTCGTATTCAACCGGTTAAAAGAGCGAATGGCATTTTCCATTATGAGCCCGCCATTATACCAAAATGAGTTTATGAGCACCATGAACTTACGTTTCAATAACAGTAACTTCTTAAATTATCAGCGCGTGCACGAAAATGCAGCGACGCTGCGGCATCGTTAAAACGAAAGGGGAGCTCGGGACGAGTTCCGGACGGAGAGAAACCCGTTTTCATCCCACCCGCCCTCCTCCACCCTCGCGCCCTTTGAAGACACTCGCATGGCGGCTCGAAAAAAATATCAGTTGGAGATTCTGGCGTTGTTAATCATTCGTCTCATGGTCGTAAATTTGCATATTGTACAAATTTGACGCTGAATGAAACTCTACTTGAACAAAAAAAAAATCCTGTTTAATTTTATTTTAATATAACTCACGTTATTTCGCGGCATAACTTTTTATTTTATTTTCAAAGATTTATATTTTTATTTCAGAGATAATTTAATAGATACTTTAATAGATACCGTTTTATAGTACATACATGTTTTTCAGAAAAATGTGCAGAAATGATTATTCATCAGAGATTAACTTATTAAATTTTAAAATATCTTTCATGTGAATGTGCGCAGATCCATTTGTGCTCTTTCTTTGGCTTTTTTAATAGTCCATGTTATATTTCAAGATTTTTACGAATCAAATTTTTGTTTGATTCAAGATATCTTAAATTAATTTTTTTCGTTCGGATAAAGCATAACGGAATAAAAATGTGGTAAAAATCGCGAAGGATTAAAATATTAGTGCGGTGAAATTCGCAGATTACTTCGCCGCAGCTCACCTAACCGAGAGATATCATTTGCTCTCTCAAATATTTGGACATCCTTGCTGGATCTCGTCTTTTCGCTCGGCCACGTTCGACCTCGTCGCTTCTTTTTTCGGCGCGCATCCCATTCGGGGGATCGACGAGAAAAAAGGAGAGGCGTGTGGAATAAGGGGGAGGGTATGAACCTCTTGCACTTTAGTCCGATTAAATAGTACGGTCCTGGCTGGGCGGTTGGTAATTACGCAAAGTGGTCGGTGGTCTCTAGTTACTTCGCGTTTTCCGGCGAACTCCACTTCCGCCGCGCCGACGCGCCGGTGCCGCCAATCCTCGTGATTTCCCGATGAGGAAAAGCGGAATTTTAACCATTATCCCTCGGTTTTGCCACACTGTTGTCAATGATACATATCGATATGTCCTTTTCGTTCAAAAAATACAAAAATATCCGAGGAAATGTCTGTTATGATATTGACACACTGATTTTTTATTATTGAAAAAAATGTTACTAATTATTTATTCGAGTATTCTACAATCTACACAATGTCAGCTTTTACTTCCAATTTAAAACGTATGAGTTTTAATAAACTGAAAAATGATGAACAATTGCAAAAAATAAGTGGTACATTCGTCGTTATTGATTTTATACATTTCGGAAAAAATAGAAAATCACATTAATTTTTATAAATATATTATTGTCGCAAGTAGTTTCTTAAATAGTGTAAACTTTAATAAATGCTAGAGTGATACGAAAATATTTTAAAAGAAACAATTGTAATGATACTGATAAAATAATTTAAGTCGGAAATTATAATAAATCAATACTTTAAATTATAATTACTATAATATTTTTATTTGCATTGCAACATATTTCCGAATGTATTTTCTTAAATTGTTTAGTCAATGCTGTGACATTAACAATTAATGCTAACAGTTTTTTTATTTCTGAACAATAGAAACTGCTTCTTGGAAATAACTGTTTATATTGCATGAATTTTTCATTCCTTCATTATAATTGTCATAAGAAAATGTGACTAAAAATATTTCTCTGATGAAAAATTGACTGCACTATTCGTCCCACGTGCCCGATGAAAGCGAAGTATACACAATAAAGTCTAAATAAAATGAAAACCCGAGAACCGGCATAATAGAATCGTGGTGGGCAATATTCGCGAAATATTTAGCGGGCGGAATTCGCGGTGGGAAACAGGGATTGCGCAACGCCGAATGGACGGAATAGGATTGGATGCATCGGGACGATTTTAAAGCGTGCAGGGGACGAATACGCGGCCGGTTCGATTCGTCCCGATCGACGTAATATATATCTATCGTTGCGGTTTTGCGCGGGGTTGCGGTTTCGATTTGCGATCGGCAAATGGAATCACGCGTCCTCCCTTCCGCGGTGTTGAGACTCGTGCATTATAATCGAGCGACCGATTCGCACTCGCGTGAATTCGAAGTCTCGTCTTTCGCTCGCTCGGACGATCTCGCGCGACGCCGACTTGTCGAGACCGGCGTAAAAACTGCATCGCGGCAGGAAGTCGAGGTAATCAAATCAATTTCAACGCGAATTTGCCTGCTTCTTACCGGCCGCAATCCCTCGCATTTAACAATGTTATTTCGAATCGCTTGCGAATTCGCACGGGAACGCTTCTCTCGCTTCTTGCGCAAGGAACGAACGAAAAACATGCAAATAGATGGGCGAGAACAACCATTTTAATCGCGCCGGATTCCATCGATCTGCAGCGGTTTATCGGTGATTTTTCTCTATATTTTAGTACCTCGCTGTACTTTTTGCGACTCGTTGAAACATTGATCGGAATCAGCGGTTAGACGCTTTCAGGACTTGCAGACTGAAATGTTATATATTTCAGTTAATTTTAATTAATTCAAAGTTTCACGTTGTAGCCTTTTTAAATTCTAGATTACTTGGTTAAAAGTGACAGATGGCAAATTAATTTTTAAAAATGCTACTTTAATTAATGTGTTATATATAAGAATATACAAAATACAATTGAACCTCTGTAAAATTAACCTCCGTAAAAGTCATGTCTTACCATCTCATGTAATAATCGAGCACATATGCTCGCGCATGTTACTTTTATAGAGGTTCGACTGTAAAATTATTTATTTATCGGTTATTATTATTCTTTCTATGTGAAGAAAACGTTTTTCGAGCCACGAGAGTCTAAAGTACGTCAGAACATTTCGTTTTCGCAATAAAAGAAAATCTGATCAGACCTTAACGTTATTATCGTGTGACCTAATAAGTATACAACACGATTCTTCTCGTGTCTGTTTCTTGTCGGGCACACTATCGGGGGATTGACATGTAAATCATGCTGAGCTTTTTTACCGACCATCGTCGGACATCATTAAGTTCCCGCACCCCGAGGGCGGCGAGACACGTAAAGGCAACTGGACGACGAGCAATAAATGTCTTGGGCACACGGTATAAATAATCATCGATACGACGACATCCCATTCGTAATTAAGCGAGATGGTGATGTACTGAAAACAGTAAAACGTGGAAATTTATATCCTACAGCCAGGCATAAAACTCGATGAAAAAGATGGCGTATCTCTGGGCATTGCGTTTCAATTGATACCGTTGCAACACATGCCTGTATTTCGCCGCGAATATTAAAAAATAAATTTGCTAAAGATAAACGTTATAATTTTCAAATTTATTTTTATAATTTTATCCGATACGTTTCACTACCTGAAAATTAATATTTTGAATTTTACTGTGAAAGTGTCTATTATACATAGGACTTGACGTTGCATTTAATATTTCTTATGTTCACATTTTATATTTTCTTTTTCGTAATTTCAATAATTTTTTATAATTAAATTCATACATGCGGTTTAGATTGTAATTTATTGTCTCAACATAATCTTAACTTATTTTCAACGTTGTAATTTTTATTACATATAGCGGATCATAATAAATCGATATTGAATCACAACGTTTGCCTTCAGTAGACTCAACAGTTGATGAGGGCTCGCTATTATTGGTGTATAATTCTAGATCATTTTCAATCAGACTTTTAGATCTAGGAGAATATATCAATACAATAGCGAGCATTCGATCAACTGTTGAATCTGCTGAACGCAGTTATTACATAGAAAATAAATACAACAAATATAACGAATCGATAAACTGGAGACTTTCCCGCGTCAATCAATTTTCATGTTGATAACAATAATTACTAGAGAGAGAGAGAGAGAAAGAGAGCAACGCAATCTTCAGTACTATGCTGAAAGTTCTCTATTACGGCTGTATTATTGGATTTACCGATTTTTGTTATTTATATTCAGATACTCGTACTACCGTAGGATTCCTTTTTTCTGTCTCTCCTCTTTTCTCGTTCCTCACGGCGCGTTTAATCGGCCCAGGCGAAAGCCCATTACATCGGATGGCTTTGTCACGCCGGTGGCACTCTGTCGGAGAATTAATAACCCCGCTATACTCACGACGTGTTCATACACCTCCCGCCCATGTGCCGCCACTAGAAACACTTCGGCCGAATTATTTGTTCGACACGATTCGATACGCGCGTTTCTGTCGTATCTTATCTTCGATCTAACGTCGCACCCTCGACGCACGAGATGCAGAGACGAAGAGAGGGAAAAAAAAGCGGCAACTTGAAGGAGCAATACAGAACGCCGCCGACACCTCCAGGCAATTGATCCTCTCCTTTTAGCTTTTTTAGTCAAAGACCGTGACTTCTTTTAATTCCGTGTGTTGCGAGTATATGAGTGAAATGAAGTGTCTAACGTTTATCGGAGCAACGTAGATTAAGAGGATGCTGGAGTGACCTAATTATCGATGTTACAGTTGTACAAAAAATCTCTAAATTGATTGAACGGAATAAAAAATTTTTATACGACTGTAATATCGATAATTAGATCACTCCAGCATCTCCTTAATTGTTCTTTATTTTTACAAAGAGAGATGGTTGAGTTTCAGTTTATTCAACGCCGAACGTATTTCAAATATTCTGACTCTTTTGCGTACTGTACGTTAAAAGTTTTCATAACACGATTATGTCTCGAGTAATAATGATTCATTTTATTATACTGATTAATTTTGTATTCTACGCGTACGCATAATGATAAAATAATGAAAGAGAATTGTGCGGAAGGGTTGAAGAAGACATCTTGTCTATATTTTTCTCGCTGGAAAGGATTACGGAGCGAATTGAAATGAAGAGATCAAAACGGGGGAAGGCGAGAAACTCGGAATCGGCTGCTCGATCTCCGGTCTGGCAGGATAATAAAAAACGATGTTAGGAGGGTTGAAAGATGTACGCGAACGGGGGAGAGTCGCGGGGGAGGAGCTATCCATTAAAGGCACTCGCGGCCACCGGCAACCCCCATTTTTCAAGATTTTGTTGAAAGGGGGATTTGCCGCCTTTTTCCTGTTTCGAGCGCTGCTGGAGAGATATCGGCAGTACGCCGATATCTTCAAATCAAGAGATTAAAATGGAAGCGTAATCACACAGAGAACTTCGTAGAACGATAATAGTTTGACGCGGAAGGAACGTTAGTTGCAGTACAGTAAGTACAACTGCGGCCATTGCCAGCGTAGAAATAATACATCAGTTATATCTTTCGACGCTTCCTTACGTCCTTAAATCCTCCATACACGCACGTGTATCGGCGCTTCTTTCCGGCCTTCAACGGTGTATTGACCCGCAGCGAATAGGAGCACGAAGTCCGCAGATTATTGTTACCCGAAATACGAGCCTGTAGTTTGCCGCTCGGAGGAAAATAAGAGGATAAGAAGAACCGCGGACCCGTAAATAATCGCTTCCGATCGGTAAATGATTCGTGTATCACTCAACGGGTTGGTACTTTAATCCTTTCAATACGATTTTTATTCTATATAGAAAGTTAGAAAAGTTCTCTTTCTACTCAAAGATTTGTCACGTCATTTAAAATCTATTTAACAATTATTGGAACAAGCCGCATGATATATGTTGCAAAAATATAGTGGTAATTGAGCATTTAAATCAAATGATGTGAAAATCCTTTTAACAATTAAAACTTCAGCTTAAAGACTGTGCAGGCCGAACATCCGCAATGAGATAATACCAGGTTTCATCCTGATCCCTCTTTGAATATTATCGGAAGACATTAGAGAAACGCACCCTTTGCTGATAATAAATTCCCGCTCGGTCGGCGGAATTAATCGCGTTCGAGGTACGGGGCCTGCTGGATCAAGAGGTTTTCTTATTCGCGCGATACCGTCGATTCGCCTCGAGCGAATGGCTGTCGGTTCTGCCAAATTTAAGGGCTCCAGCGATCTGGCGCCAATGCACGTTTAAATTGATGGCTTCACGGTCCCTTGCATTTCGCGCTTAGGTACTTCTTCCCTCTCCCGCTCGGCTCGGACGAAACCTACCCTCTCGTTTCACGAGGGAGGCGCGATCTGGAGCCTTTATCCTATTAATCAATGCGCATAAATTGTTTTAAGGGAATCGTTACCGCGCCATTCGGACATACCGTACGACGTTGTTGCCGGGGTTAATGTCGCGCGCAGAATGAGGGAGGAAAATCGAAGCGGCGAACCGGAATCATTAGATGTAACACGAAATATATAGACGGCGCCGAGCTGAGATTTATTGGCTTGGAAAGTGGGAATTCCGCAGCTGCACTCGCCTATTCATTCTCGCCAAAACAGCTTGATCCGTAAGACTTTGTTTCGGACTTTGTGATGGAGCCACGACGCGATTTGCATCATGCTCGATTTAAGTGCAGTGTATCTCGATAAGATTAGACTTTTGTTATAGATACAAGCAGTATATCGTACTTGTCAGGCACGAAATTGGAAAACTTCAACTTTTGTTTATTACATTATTCATGAGATATATTCGAAATACAGTCAATTAGTTGTATATAGTTACATAAATGGAATAATTTGAATTATTCTAAATAATTTGGAAATTCAGAAGTATAATTAAAAATTTTAATTTATGTATCGTATTAAGAGAAATATATCTTCATAACAAATATTTTTTTAATTATTCAACATAAGCGAAATGGGATTGGAAACGATCGTTTATTAGAAGCAACCGGTTGATAACGAAAATGGATTTAGTAACCAATATATAAACCTGAGAAATGAGCTCGCGATTATTTGCGGTTGAACGATTTCGTGTTTATTTCTGATAAATAATTTCGGCGCGTTGTGGTGGAAAGGCAGCGGTGAACCTTTCATCATAGAATTCGCTCGCGATGCGAGAGAGAGCTCATTACACACCGGGCGATTTAATTCGGAGTTGAAACGCCGGATTATGAGCTGGTCCGCTGGTATTAATATCAAACGATTATCTCGCTCGATTATTGTTATCGTCGTACGATTAGCGGGTGGATTTATGCGCGGGCGTCCGCTCATACAAGTTAATAATACCAGTTATTCCGCTCTAATATAGCAAATATTTATTATATTATCAGAACAGTTCTATGGTGAAGTAATTTTAAGCCGTCAAATTCAATAAAAAGGCTAAAGTTTATTCCCAACCTTTTAATTCCTCATTTCTATGTAGCTTTGTTTAAAGATTAAAAGCCAGAATAAACTTGATTCAAGTAGGAATTAACAATAAGTTTAAAAGTATATCACACAGATTAGAAGGACTGTTATATATAAAATACAAAGACGTTATTAAATTAGTAAAGTTTTAAATATCAATGGAGAATTCTCTTTGAGCGACCGAAACTTTAAGTCGGAAATGCGAAGAAAAATAGCGACGGTTGGTTGGATTCAATCACGGCGATCGATTAAAACCATTCTCCCACGCAATCGCCTTAGTTAAACTCCTTCGAAAGAAAATCGTCTTTGCTTTAAAGCTTTTCTTTTGTTCTCTCTCTCTCTCTCTCTCTCTCTCTGTTTTTATGTAGCCATCATCTTTATTCCTTCTTTTTTTTTCGCGCGTTATTATCCTCTCTGAGTCAAATGTGAAGGTGTGACAAAATAAGAGCAGAGATAAGAAAAGAGAAAGGTGAGCAAAAGATAAATAAGGAGAAAATAATTCGAAGACGACGTCCTTCTAAGTCGACGTTTCTACGAGAAGCGTGAGAAGGACAAACGGAGGTAGCTCGGAGGTAGGTTAATTCGCGTTATTCTCATTGTCGTCGGAGCAAACGACTTGCGTCACTAGAGGCACCTCCTTTCTTCATCTCCTTTTCTATTTTTTATTTCCTTTCAACCTATAGGCACTGCGAGCGACTTTCGGTGACTGCGGAAATCTTATAGGACCAGATTGAGATACCGGCATAAACGGACAGACTTGTCATCGCCACTTGCATTGTTTTCTGTATTTCACTCTTTCTCCTTCTTTTGTGAATTTCTAGTCGAAAATCAACTTGGTTCACGTATTAATAAGAATATATTTTAATTTAATATCTAATTTTCATATTTAATCTTTAATTCAATATTTAAACGCGATATGATTAAATTCACTTATAAAACAGATGAAAATTATATATATAATTTTATACATACATATATAATTTAAAAAGTTCCTCTACTCTCTGATATATACATACATATATATATATATACATATACACACACAATATATATACACATACATATATAAGGGGATTTTAATTTTCTTATTTTAAAATAATGAGATACGAAAAATAAGTGTATGATATATATTCGAATATTGTTTTTTACTATAGAAACGTCCAGTTAAATATGAATTTCAAAATGTTCCTCTTTCATATATGGCTATAAAGAGCCTCTGTGTAGTATGAATAAATCGCGTTAGTATGAATTTATCTCGTTCTTTTTTTCTCTTCCTCTTTTAGATTTACCGGTGATACCGCCCACCACCCTCGCGCATCATGCACGCTGTAATAACGAATAATGCGGGGCAGTTAGACGTTAGCAGGGCCTCGATCCCGCTAGTCCTTAAGTGAAAAGTGAGCCCTCGTTTCGTGAAGCACCCCTAAGCCAGGATCGTGCACGCGGGACACGCAGTGGGGATCAAGTCTTCCGTAGGGCGAATAATATAATCGTTACCCGCGGCGTTCGCGTAATTTTTCCTTTTATAGCATAAATCGCGATGCGTCTTTCTCTCGACGTCGATGACATCCGCTGTTTGATAGCGATTTAGTCCATTCTGTTGAATTGAAAACTGCAACTTCCAGACAAGAGATTATATTTTTGCTGCAAAATGTTTTTTGGCTGTCGTATATATAGTTATAGAGAGTCCGATTCCAGGACGTTGCAAATTTTTGTATAACGCACATTTTATTAACTTAAAATTTTGGAAAATATTATATAGAAAGGAAATTTCATTTTTAAACATTTTTGTGTTTTTTAATTTTGACGAGAATGATTATATTTATATAAATTATGTATTTTTAAAATATGCATTTTGTACATTTAATTCTATGTTAACCTCTATTTATTATTATTACAAATTAATCTTCTTTGAATAATTTCCTTACATTTTCTTATATATTGCAATGGACCATGTCATGCTGCATTGCTTGCGATCCATATATCATGTCGATGATAAAATCGATGATGTTAGCAGGAAGACGGTTTATGTCTTGACATTTCAAGCGAAAGTATGTTACTTATTACTGGTTGACGTTTCTATCATGAGATATAAGCTAACTTGCTTATAACTCCATTACTTATTACACTCGGCACTCTTGCTAGATCAATAAAGAGCTAAGAGCAGAGAAAAAAAAGCTACTTAGTCATATATCACTCTTTCGATAACCTATGCACTTCATTATACTTAAGTGCATTGAGCGTCACATTCACGACGAGATCACATTTATTAGTCAGACATGAGTTGACAGCTCTAATTTTATTTCCTTCGCAAGATGAAATTATACATACATCTTTAATATCATTAATTTTGTTCTATTTTTCAATCTTTCCATCTTATAATATTATGCGATAATGTTTCGTATTTTTAATTTTTATAATATTTTTATATTTTTATAAATATTTTAACAAATTTTTTTTTTCAGTTTTTTCTAAATATAATATATATCTGAATACATACAGTGAAATCTTTATAAAAAATTTCTTGTACATTGTTTTATGATAATCCATACATCATTTTTTTGGAAAGATGTATTGCAGAACATTGAAGTAATTTTTATATGCCCTTTTGTATTACATAAATTAACGTTAATCGCTTCGTTAATGGAAACTGTAACGCAAAGAGTTGCGGAGTCTGCCCGCAGGCATTCACGTCGTCCACTATCTTTTGGCAGCCGCGTTCCTTCGTCCACTTTCTTCCTTAAGGCCGATGACTGCCCGGCCTCCCGGTTCCTTTGAAATTATAGGCGCTTTACGGTACTTGCTCATAATCATTTTATGCTTCACCGAAGCACTCCAGAACGAAGCTACACGAAATACCATGGAAGTTATTTACACGGTAAATACGCGCCTTGCGAATGAATCGAGGCTAATTTGACAGTTTTCTAATTTTACTTCGTGTATCTTGGAAGAGAGAGCCTGACTTTTTGCGCGATTTTAATTTGAACTTCTTGTGTCTGAAGTTTAACGAGAATGCAATACCGTTCTTATTCCGTTATCGTCAATTTGCATTATGCCAATTTTTGCGAATTAAATTTATTCTACTGCTTTTTTTTTATTTTGTCAATGAACGTTGTTGACAAAACATGTTTATTTGTATGATATCAAATTCTTAATGATTCACTTCAAACTATTTTGTATTATGACGAAACAAATTTTAATATAATATTTATTAATTTTATAATAATCCAATATTTGATAAGGCCATTGTAATTCTACACGTTTTCTTTGAAAAACGGTCATTTAAAATTTTATGACATACATTGCGATGATAGCTTTTAAGTCGATTGAAAGCTCGTGTCATACACGGGTATCTGTTCTATAGAAAGCACGAAAGCAATAAGAGTCTTCGCCACATCGCCCATTCGATAAACTCATCCATGTCACGCTTGAAATAGCGTCCAATTTCAAATAGGTATTACTGGATTCCAGCAGGTGTCTCCGTTGCGAGAGTCGTTCTCAAAGTCGAAGATATCGAATTTGCATTTTTTGCATTTGCATTCTCTCCGTAGGTAACGAATTTGCATTTTCCAGACGAATCGTGGAAACTGCACGATCCTCATAGCGACGACTGTATTTCGTCCGATTCTGATATTACATGTGCATGAAAATCTTATCGATGTAAATTGGCTATATCCCAATTTCCTACTAATAAAAGACTTAAAAAAAATGAAAATTAATTCAAATTAATGAAATGAAACGATATCAATTCTATTTATTCGAAAAACGTTTTCTTAACAATCTTACTTGATCATTATGTGTCGATTATTATATAATTCGATGTGTAATTATTTTCGCCAAATAAAACGTTACAAAATTATATCCAGATCGATTACTATTCCATAATTGTTAATAACTTAACTCGTACAAATCTTTAATCTAATAAAGATGAAAACAGATCAAATTGAAAGCTGCTCGTATTATTTGGCTCCTGTTCGGGTTACAGAGTCTGATATCGCCTGTTGAAATTTTCAAAGCATCGTGTCAGTTTCACGTCGCGTCGTGTCGCGCCGAGGATATCTGTTCACGATGAACTCCGGTAGAAGCAAGACAGAGACGAGGTTGAAGCGGAAGAAAGGTCGATGCTGTGAAAAGAGAGAGAAAGAGAGAGAGAGAGGGGGGAAGGAAGAAGAGGGACGAGAGAAGACGAGTGTAGGCGGCATTCGAGTAGCACGGGGAAGCGACACGACGGAATTTCAGAAATTGCGCTCGACATTTTCGCATACAGTGTATATATAGCTAACCGAGCTGCTTCCTCCTCTTCATTCTCCACGATCTTCTCTTCATCCTGCATCCATTTCTTGTAGCTGCTCCTTCGAAGCTCTCGCGATTGAAACAAAGGGATGTATCGGCGACATTCGGAAATCGATGATTCTGTTGAAGACACCTTGATATTGCAGCATCAATTTCGAGTTTGAGTGAGTTAGCATAAAAGATTCAACGCTACAACTTCAATTCAGTCGTGAATCGCGTGGAATTTTATAACATATTCTTCATGATTTTGCGTGCGAGGAGAATTAAAAGATTAATGTAAACAAAAAATTGGGTACGTTTCAGATATATATTTTTCAGTTTAAATTTTCGAGTATAAAACAACATATTTCGTCGTTATTCACAATATTGTTTCAAGAAATTAACGATAAGAAACGAGCCTTAACGGTAAGCAAATCGCAAATCGCGCGTCGTTCGCATTCTTGGGAAACTCGGATCTCGTTCGACGAGCCAGATTCGCGGCGGATTTTCCGCAGAGAGAATTGCGAGTTAATTTCTCGTGCGGTTGCCTCCGGCCCATAACATCGGCTCGTTGTCGTCGTCAATTATTTTTAATTGCGCGCCGATCGGTGCCCCGGGCTTTGCGCGGTGTGCATTAAAATGCGCCTGAGTGTAAAATTGAAACTCGCGAGGTCGCGGTCACGTATATATACTGTATCTCCGCCGACGCGATAATGTGATTTTCAACAAATAATTTTGATTCTCCCTTGCTCATTGTGCTCTCGCAATCGCACAGTTCATTGCGAGCATCATTTTGCGCGGGGGATCGTCAATGATGGACGAGTTCGTGCTCGAAATCATTGCGAAACGGGAGACGGGGATGGCCGGAGGGGATGAAGGGGAGACGAGTGATTGGAAAGGGGAGAGGCGGCCGGCAGGTGCGTGGCTGTTCAATATTCATCGGCGAGAGGCGTCGAAATGATTTTAAGTGCCTGCAGAAATTGCTGCAGCACCGGCGTTTTCTGATAATCTGCATTATTTCGATCGCTTTGATCGCCGCTGCTTTAATAATATGTAGATTTATGTTTTCATCCGGGCGACGGCGGTGGTGGTGGCGGCACAGCGACGGCGGCGCGTCACTTCTCTCGTCCTGACACAGTCCGACGGGATGTGGAAATTATTATTGAATTATTTATTATGTTCTAAGTACGACACAGGATGCGTCCTTCGTTTACTGAAATTTTATGTGAGAAATAATGTTAAATAACTTTCGTCGCTATAATTACGTTCGTCAAGGTGTTAATAATGCGATTAAATGATAGAAAATTACTTCTGACATTTTGTCATTATAGTTTAAGGATCATAAAATAATGTGAAATGCTACAAGTGTCTTCATTTATAAATTTTGGGAAATTGGAAAATTTTTGGAAAATTGTTATGAGGGATCCCAGAAATATGTTAATATAATTATTATATTTTAGATCGCTCTTTGCAATGATTCCATTTCCAAAGTACGAAATCTTTTTGAATTTTAGGGAATTGAAATTTACTAATAATTTTTTTTGAAAAATATTTCTTGAATTAAAATATTAATAATGGATAATATTGAATGTGATTTTGTGTCGTAAAGAGTTTGTTTTTATCTTTTTCATAATAAAAAAAATATTTTTTACACAAATAAGTTTTTTTTCAATAAAGAAATATTTTTCAGTACATGATTCTCGCGTATATTTTAAAATATCGCAAGATTTTCAATAAAAATATCGTAACAAAAATATAAAGATTTAGAAATTTAAAATTGAAGAATAAAGATACAAAAATACTATATCTTGAAAATTAGTATTCCTTCAACATTTTACGAGAACATTTTACAAGCAAATCGTCTCGATAAGTATTTTATTCCAGTAAATGACTTGCTCTATTATTATTTCTATATTTTTTGGTATATAATTTTGGTGTCAACGGGAAGCATCTTGCTGCACTTGAACGTTTTTTTTTTTTCTATAACTCGAGAGCTGGAACATGGCGATAGCTCGGAAACGATAAAAGCATTTCCAAGAACGTTCGAAGGTTCACCGCGAAGTACGTCGTTGGGAATTCTTTCCAAGCGTTCGATTACCGATCTGAAAAATCCGCGGCGAAATAGTATTAAAGGAAAAAAAAAAAAGATATAGTCGCCTTACTACTCGCTCGATTGTGTCGGGCAAATATATCCTTTTCTGCTCTTACTCTTTCCCTTTCCTTTTTAATAAATGATCTTTCTCCCTTCGACCGCGACGACCTCGGAGATGGGAATCGCGTTGTCATCGAGCTTATCGCGATTATCGCGGTGTACTGCGTATCGGCACACGCATGCACATCGTACGTAACATTGCGGTACGTTGCAAGGAAGAAAAGGAAGGGCAACATTGATGAAAGGAGAATAGCGCATCGCCGATTCTATTCGCGCGATGAACGCGCGGATACAAGGTTAGAGAAGATAGCATCGTCGGATTAATTATGCGTAATGCATGGGACGTACGCGAGGATACGTTTGTGCACATTGCACTAACGAAAGGGAAGAGAAGGGGACAGCCAGCGCATTCAATTATCGTCGTTATACCGGGAGTTTACAGATGTTTCGGCGATAATCGCGTTGCTACGTGGCTTCCACGTTCGTCGTATTAAGTGTTGAATGCCAGCGGCATCAAGAAGGAAGGAGAAAACGAGAAGCGAGAGGAGATGAGAAGGAGATGCGGAAGGGAGACTTAATTAGACTCGTCGGAAAAATTAACGCGGTCCGCTCGAAACGAACTGGCAGCACTCCAGGATATCTCGTGTCGCTGTTCTTCCACGTCCGCGGAAATGCACCGCTGCAATCCAGCCGATGCAATCTGTGAAGTGGTCCGCCGTGATGCACGTGGTGGTTTGCGGCTCGATGAACTTCCTTCCTCGGTCATAATCGAGACGACTGCTCGTTGGCTCGCGATATACTTACCCTTCAAATTAGAAGTTTTCCGAAAGATTTTGATGGGAATTTTTTATGAAACCTCACACACAATATATTTGAGATTTAAAATGTATATTGAAACGTATATTACTGAATTTTTTTTTCAATGTGTTCGATCTACAAAGTGCTGCGTGAAAAAACGTTTACACATTCCAGAATTAAAACAAAGAGAGGGCAATTAATGATATCATTGATAATATTTATATTAATGAGTAGTTTAAATAACTATTCTAAACATTAATTGATGAAGCATTATAATTCTATCAATTTTATAATATTTTTTAGAAGATAAAATTATCTACCTCTAGATTTTTTTTTCTCAAAGATCAGACGATTTTGATTCTCGGTCGATTAAAGGTATCGATATGTACTTAAAATTTATTGTACCTTGAATTTTCTTGCATTTACAATATTTTTTAAATAAAAAGCATTTGATATACGATTAGAGTAGAGCTGAACTATTCCGTCGCTTTCAACCTTTAAAGTGATATAATGTTTACAACAAACAACATCTTTTTGCAGTGACCTTTAAATGTTCAGTATATGTTGTTCAGAAACAAACATTATCATGAAAAATAGATGGAAAAGATCCGTTCTACCCTATTATTTATTCGCTCTTTTGTATAAATGTGTTATTTTTCATCTCTTTTCCGTCAGTTCTATTCTACCGTAAATAATACGTATTTTACTTAAGATTTAACATTCGCGACGCCAGCGAAAATGCACACTTCCGCGCGTAATCCACACGAGTCACCTGCTACCCCCTTCGGCGGCGACCCGACGCGACTCTCACATTCTTTTTCCTCGCAATTCTGCATGGCATTTTTTTTTTTCTCGACAAACTGATAGGTCGACGAGGCGCACGCGCGACGCTGCAAAATCGAGCGAGCATCACCGGTAAACACTATAAATCAGCTTAATCCGCGCGTCTAGTGAAGCGAAGGGGTTGGGAATATGTGTGCGTTTGCGTGAATGTAGGTTAACGAAGGCGAAAAAGGAAAACAATTTTGGTGTCAGCGTTTCGAAATTTGCAGACCCCGCGAACACGGCGCGATTCTATTGAATAAAAACAGTGTGCATTGTGCAATGGGTGGAACAAGATGAATTAGGGTGGTGAACTGCGATCCATAACCATATGCCATACGCGTTACGTTTAAAAAATAATGAGTGCATTCCGTTTTCATATTTACACGCTGTAAGCATCAATTCATCTTTGTTGTCTATTACATATTAAACAAGGACAAATGATGATTACAAATGATGATTATAAACGCAAAACGGAACGTACTTGAAATATGAGGCAATCAATAAAGTTATTTGAATCTATTAATACAATAATTTAAACCTGAAGAAGAACCTACAGAAAGAACGATTTTGTTGAAGTGTCTAAGGATCGTATTTAGAGTAGGCTTTTATTTTAAAATTGTCTTCAATAATGTCTTCAGGGGTTCCTGAAGTCGTATGTTTTATCGATTTAGTAGAACTTACATACACACGATGTACGTTGACACATCATACACTATTGCATCAATATTTGTACGTACACATACGTACAAATTGTCTAACTAGTTATTTACTTTCATATTAAGTATCTAAACCTAATTCTAAAAACTCAATATTGTTTGTTCATATAATCTGTGTCCAAAATCAAGATTGTTTTATATGTACGAAGTATAAAACTTGTATGTAAAGCAAATATTGTTACAAGTCGAGGTTAATAAAACTGTAATTTTCCAACTTTTTTTCGTTTTTGGCATAAATCAATTAATTTAGACTACATTATCGTTTATACTTTAATTGTGGAAAAAACGATTTTTTAATCTGTATAAAAGCAGCTAAAAAATACTTATTTGAAAAGTAATCGTTAAAACGGACATCTTTAAGATGCTATATAATACGATTGTGATTATAATATCTGAAAATTGTATCTTAACACTGTTTTTTAAATAGATATCGATTTGAAAATAATTTTATTGGTCCATCAAAATAATTATATTAAACGCCCAAGCTAATTGTCAAAACTTTTTAAAGCATTATCATGCTTGAGTGTTTTACATAATTATTTTGATTAGTATAATTATTTTCAAATCTATAGCTAGCTAATTTTTAGATATTTCAACAAAACCGTTCTTTCTATGCAATTTTAAATCTTTTTAGAAAGATAAGAAAAATTATGCCGAGAAATAATCTGTTTCATACACAACATGCAAGTTTTCTTAATTCAGTATACCGAATACTTATATCTATTCACCATATCTATCTATACTTTAATCTAGTTTATGACGTGCGCAGTATGTATGATATCATGGCCTGAATCGCGATTTCTACGTAATCGCGACCGTAAGTCGCGTCTCTGTACAAAAAAAAAAGAACAAACAAGATAGAGAACGTAAGGATGGTCACCTGATAAAGTGTACGATTTACGTAAATGCAATAATAACGTGGCGGCGTCCAATCTTGGCATACCGAACGTATGTGTTCTCGGAAATCGCGATGCATTCCGGGGTGAGCGTACACATAGTTGGCGCGAAGTGCAAGAGCCATCGGCGAAGCAGCACGCCCCAATGCACAGAGCGTGATCGTTTCTTTCTCTGCTTTCAGGCGTAGTCGGAGCTCGGAACCTCACGATGGAGTGCCGCAAGGGTCGACGGAAAGGAGGAGCTCCGATCCTCGGCAGTCTGCTACTTGCGTGGTTCTTAACCAACGGCTGCGCCGTCGTCGCACGAAATATAGGTGAGTGCGAGAAAGTATTTACGATTTCGGATCGCGGTTCCTTGCCGCGGGTAACCCCCTCCCCCCCCCTCCCCCCCCTCCCCCCTTGATCCTTGCGTCAATTAAGGAACTGGCCACAACGCGTGCGGATATTTACGCGCGGCACGTCTCGTAGAGTCTCTCGCGAAGTCGCGACTCGCCGCGCCGCAGGCAGAAGCCAGTTTTGCATCCCGCCGCCTTTCGCGTGTTCTCTTTAACTTTGCAGCGAGCACATTTTAAATTGTCACATCGGTGACTACAACCGTTGTGCAGGATTGTGGCTGGCTGGCTGGCTGGCTGGCTTTGCTTCGGGAAATTGTAATGGCAAACGGAATGTTTCTCAAAAGATTCCTTGTTTGAAAGTAAACGTCAAAGTACGTACATATATGTGTATAATACGAGCATGTAAGGCGTTAATTGAGTTATAAGGAGTTGTCACTTGCTAGAAATCAAAAGACATAAATTTTATGTTTCACTGCAGAAGGAAAGAAAAACATGCCTGTGCACGAGCACGAAATTATTTTGCGTTAGTGGTCAGTGTATTATTAATTAGGTGAATTATTTATCTGATAAAAGACTCTATTCGAATTCATTGTCTTTGATCGTCTATTATTTCAGTCGCATTTTTTAGAAACTTAATTATGTGAGTTTATCATGGACTCTAGCGTGTATGTTCTCCTACAAATTTTAAACAGAGGATGAAAGTTGCCTCGAAGAGGTTAATAACGAGGGTGGAAGTGGCCATGACGTGTATGCGCAGGGGGTGGAAGATCGTTGTTGCCGTAAACCTTGGAAAACCCTGTGAGATAGATGGGAGGTTTCGGCCGGCATGTTAAGTCCAGGAACATACCGTAGCACGCTCGTAGAATTAAACCGTTCTCGTGTTAATTGATTTAGGAGATTTCGTCGACGTGTATGTATATGTGTATGTACGAGTGTGTGTATATGATTGCCATGTTGCAAGCTTTTTAGTAATTCTTCTATAGCAAGAATCTTACATTTTTTAAGTACTTAGTCAATATCTTTGACATAAATTGTGAGAAAATGTCACATTATAGTCTACAATACATTTAAAATATCTTCTTTCTTATATATGAAAAGAATGGTTTTGCTAAACGGTATATTTCTAAAAAATTTAACTAGGTACAGATCTGAAAATAATTTTGTTGGACCATCAAAATAATTATGTTGAACACTTGGAACTGGTTGCTAGAAGATCAAAACTTTTTGCAGCATTGTTCATCATGTTTGAGATTCTTACGTAATTATTTTGATGGTCCGACAAAATTATTTTTAAATTTGTATCTAGCTAAATTTTTGGATACTTTAGCAAAATCGTTCCTTCCGTGTATATACTGACACTTTAATATGTGTTCAAATAGCTTGAGTGATTAACAAATGTTCTGAACCTTAATATTTATATTTACAATTAATTTAAAGTATTTTTGACGTGAACTTATACATAAAACGTATTTTCTTGGAGTGATAAATAACTATACACCACAAAATCTAAAATCATCAGACGTCTTATGATTTTAAATACGTATGTCGTCCTGGGAATATCTCTTTACGCTCCAAAAATAATATGTGCGTCGATTTGATGATCGTTTTATCGTTTCGTTGACAATTTTTGGACATACAGAATTTCTAAACTGTCCAATTTGTGTATACGTGTCTTCGTACATTCTTATAATTTCGGTTTTGTATTTTTTGTCAGTCCATCGTCACTTTCATGAGGCATACGCGTGAAAGTGAAAGTTACGAGAATGACTTTTGAGGGTTTGGGTACTCTGTCGAAAAGAAATCTGTTCAGACGTCGACAGCAGTGCCTACAAATTTCTCTCGGGACCATTTCCTCTCTCGCATATTAGCCCGACTGTGCGAGCCCAGCTGCAATCTCCGACGACGTGTAACTGATCGCGGAAGTTGAAGAAAAACCCGCATTGCTGAGGTACGCCAGCCGGCGCGGCCCAATACGCGAGGGGCGTCATTTTCTGTTCATAAATCCAAGGTTTTTCAGTGAGAAAACAAAAAAAAATATTATTAAAAGAATATCTGCGACGTTGTTCACGGTATGGTTACAAAACTTAGATTTAATATTTAAATGAGAAACATGAAAGTTTTTGAGATTACATTACAAAAATATAAACGTAATTCTTTTTACGATTATTTTATCGAAGAACGATTACAAAAATTTCAATCATACAAATAACAAAACAGTTTTTTCATTAATTTTTGTGAATACTTCTCGATACATTACAATTTATTAATCTTTAAGGAGACAGGTGGCTTCAGCTTCTCACGTATAATTATCTTAAAAATCGTTTACCAGAAAAGAAAAACAAAATATATTGCTCAGAAGTCTTAAAGTTTATTATTTGTTAACTCTGCATATATTTAAAATATTTAAAAAATATAACTATAAAAATAAAATTTTTGGGGGATTTTCTAAGCACTGCCACCTGCATATTTAGAGATATTCTTAGTCAAAGCAAAGCGCGGTATGTTGATGTCTGATGAATACATCGCGTAAACGAAGGAAGATGAAGTGAAAGGAAGAGAGGAAGAAAGGGCTGGCTAGCGCCCGATAGGTTTAGAATGTAACGATGAACAGAATGCATGCGAGCATTAACGAGCGACGGAATCTCGAGAGCAATTTCAGAGCGACGTGTTCAAGAGGGGTCGCGGCTGAGACACACGGGAGAAGGAGGAGGTTCAGGAGGAGAAACGATGAAGATCGGGGTTGGAGAGAGACGACGTGTCCTCTCTATTCCTGTGCGATTATCATACACCTCAGTGCACCTAATCCATGCAGCTATCGTAGTTGCGTTTCCAGTATTCTACCTTCATTCTGCCTCCCTTTCCTTCTACTCCCTTTGCTGTTATAGGCATATGTGCACGCACACGTATACGCACGCATACAGGCGGGTGTGGGGAAGAACCGCAGTAACCCAAACGACAGATAAGTCAGAATCGTTCGCGTTGTACCGCCGGGACTCAAAAGAGGCTTTATGTGCTCTCAAAAGTAGGTAGATAGTTAGGATGTTGTAGATTTGATACCGTTCTTAACTGCATTTTCAAGAATCGCGGAGTCGTGGTGGATACGAATCGAGTGGCGGAGAATTAGCAACGCTTACGTTGAATCGAGTTCCTGCATTGTAAATGCGCATCTTTAGAAATAATTGCGATGGGATGAATATAGTGATACTGTATTTATCATGAGATTAGTTTTTGATAATATATGACTATAAAATATATTAAAAATATTTAAAAATTTAGATGTCTTAATATAGACATTAATAATTTTAAAATAATATATTATTTTAGTTAAAATATTGTCCGGAATTATTGACAAATGATTGACAATGAATGGAAAAAGAGCATCAAATATAACGATAAGATCAATTAATACAATTAAATTAAACTGAATTATATAAATGCGATATTATATTGATGGATCATATTAAATTTCGCGAGAGAATATTACAGATACCTTTAATATTAAGAGCTAAGAGAGAAATTAAAATAGACAGAATAATTCACTCTTCATTAAAAAAAATTGATTACTTGAAATGATTGTATTATGCACACACACAAATATATATATATATATATGTATAGTTACTGAAAAGTTCTCTCTTATATTTTACAAAGAAGATATATAAGAATTAAAGCTATCGTAATTCGTTGTAGTTTAAATCGCTTAAGATAAATACATATTTAATATCTTTAATTTCCTTAAAAATTATAAAATTTGTGAAAAGTATTAAAATTCTTACTCTTCTCCGCATCTTTATTCGCCACTCTCTTCCTTAACATTTTAAACATGTATACGCGCATCATTTCAGTTATTCAGCAATTAGCTTTTTACTACTGCTCCGCCCGTCGTTAAACTGAAAATGATTCCTCTTGGCGTATAAATGTGCCGGCTCTTCGAAAAATTACATAAAACCTCAATAGCCGCCACTTTGTAATCGACAATTATAAGCCGTCGTAAAATGTTAGTTAACGGCAGGAAGGATGATCTTGATCGGGCTGACCTCGCGAATAATGTGCGATAAAATTTGCAGCGGCATCGAAGCGGCGCCGAAAGATGCAGTTCATTCGTGGCTACTCGTCCGCGATCATTTGCGCTGCTAGAATTTTTACGAAGAATTTTTACAGAATTTTCGATTCTCACTAATCGCAAACACAGTATGACCTCATCATATTTATAGCAGAACACTAAGATTAGATTTCAATTGGATTCATTTATCAAATCAGTCGATCAAATTTTAATCGCTCGTAAATATTGCACGCGCATTTAAATCATATATAGAATTTTGGTATATTGACGATATAATAAAATGATTAACGATTCAATCTGTAAGAATATTTTTTTCCATTTGTAAAATTAAAATTTATCGGACATTAAAAATTATCTGTTCGTTTTTTAAATAATAAGATTGATTAAAATTTGGTGACAGTTAAGCTTTAAGATCTTTCAAAATTAATATTATCACCATTATGATAATTACAATGATTATAATTTACTGATATAACTATTCTGCACGAATTTTCAATATGAATCATTTTATGTCGAGAACGTTTAGCTATTTGCGTGACTTGGTAATTCGCTATTGGCCATAATTGTCGTAAACGGTTGCCAGGTTGCGTTATATTTCCACTGACATTGTGGACCACCTGGGACATACGCCATGAAGGGAGATCTCACCTCTTCTCCTCTTCTCTGCCGTCGTTCTACGACGACGAGGATTTATATGCGCGGTAAGAGGGAGGTGCTGCCGGGCAATTTATGGCCGCCACTTACATCGCCGTGGCGCATTCTGGGTAATTAATATTTACGCTGGATAGATCGGTAATCCTATTATACACTCGGCACAATATCGAGATAATAAAAATAAAAATACAAATAAAAAATTATAATCAACGCGTGATTACAGAGTGCGTCGCGTCCCCGAGGCGGGCCGAGTTTCTCTCCGCGAGATAGATTCCTCGAGGAAAAATTCTCACGGTTCTCTCGAGCAACCTTGAAGCATGCATTTACGTTATTTGATATGTTAAAAAATGAGGGAAGCTAGGAGAAATGTGTTAAGATATTTGATATCAGATTCGGTAAATATAGCGCAAAGTCCATTTTAAATGTATTTTATTACATGAATAAACGTATATTTTATTCAAATATTATATTAATATAATTATATGTACATTATGTTAATGTACATATAATTTTGAATACAACGTATTAGAACAAGAACGATAATCATTTTTAACATTAGTAGATACAATAATATTATGAATTATGATATGAAAATACAAGAAGTATAGCGTTATTTTACTAAAATTTTATTCTCGTATTGATCAGTATTGTGGTTGTACGATAAATTTTTTGAAGAACGATGCTATATTAATATAAGAATTTAATAATACGCGTTCATTATTTCTTTTAAATTCTATTAAAAAATGGGCTAATGAGAGAAATACGTATTTTGAAGTGAAATATAAATTTGATACAAGTTGCAAATTAATATCGCAATTAAATACTAATGGGATATTGATAATATTTAAAGCTCATTCAGGAGAACTAAATGCATTTCTGTTATCAAAATATTTTAATTTATCCCAGTTTAACATAATAAATACTATTGTTAAATACTAATACGACGAAATTGAAATTGAAGAAAACGTCATCAAACTGCAAATAGTCAAATCGAATAGATTACATTTCACGTCAACTTTACTAATTTAATAAAAATTAGATCAATATTTGCAAATTAAGTCAATCCATATATCATATATACTAATGGAATTTAGTGAAATGACAAAATCAATGTTACACATTTAGATTTATGAGGTATTTATTTGCAAGATAAAATTGCGATTAAAAATCCATCGTATTTTTTGAATTGAAATATAAATAAAGCATTGAATATGAATAAAATATCGAATACGATATTTATTTTACCATTTCGAGACAAGCGAGTTTAATGTCAGCCGGTTCGAAGGATCACGAGGGCAAAGTTCACGATGCGAAAATGTCGCTAGCTATACACGTTTCCTTCCACCGTAAAGCTTCGTCAATGCGACGAATATATGGCGTCGGTGAGATAAGCAAAATAATTCCAACGTCTATTGTTGTTCCGACGGTCGTTCCGCCGGCGAACACGGTCTTCACTGTGGAACGACGTTTTGCCAGCAAACGACCGTCCGCAGCAACTCTGGCAACCCCCGGCGTCTGTCTCCGTTCGAATCGAGAACTTCTCTTCGTTCACCCAACTCTGCAGAGGACCTTACAAGTTCCGTCGTAAGGTGCTTCGTGACGGACCTTGCTGCCGAAGATTTGTGGCACATTGGCAACACGCGGCGGTCCCAATTTACTGCGCATTACCTCGCCCGCTCGCCTCTTCACCTCGCATTTCCCTCCGTCAACGTTATCCACCGTCGCGTCCTCTCCTTCTTGCGTCTTGAGCCATTTATATTTTCTTTTTTCGAGCACGTATATATCGACAGTTGCACGATTTTCCCTGCCATTTTTTGCTTCTTTCTTTTTTTTACTCTTTCGAACTCCAATTTTACCAATTTTGCCTTATTCCTTTTTATTTTTATTCCTATATTTTTCATTTTTTTTCTTTCTTTTTTTTTCATTCGTTCTTTTTTTAGCGTCCTACTATTCAGTTTTTTTTTCTTACACACCGTCGATTTTCCTTTTTATTCTCTTTTAGTCAAGATTTGTCTTCTCGTTTTCGTCTTCTCTTCTTATCTTCAGTGCCATCTTTATTCTTTTTTATTTTTATCTTTTTTTTTTAGATTCCACGTTTACAACACATATAGATCTCTTGTTTTTTTCAACCAATATTTATCTATTAGCCCCCATTTTACGAGCTTGCTATGCATGTTCCTGAAACCATCGTGTACAAACAGCGGCGATCACCCTTCCGCGTTATTCCTTGTTCGTAACCGCCGCTACGTGACTAATCTGATTCCCACCCACGTGCAAACGCGGCCCCGTGTTTCGTCCTCTCTTTCTCCTCTCTTGTCCTCGCTCTCGACGCTTTAACCCTCTTGCACCGTTTCCGCCGAGTTCAATGAGTTTCACGCGATCGGACGCGCGGACACGACGCCACTCGTCTAAATTTAAACGAGTGACGCGCCTGTGACGCGATGATTCGACGTAGCGAGCTTAGTGTTGAGTAACATCAAAGATAAGAGAGAGCAATCGATAAAGTGCCTCGACCTCGCGCCCTGGTAACCCGCGAAACGGAAACGAATCGCGATGAGATTATAAATTTGAATATACGGGCTGTCCCAAAATTTGCGACTTTTCAAAAAAGTTTTCAAGAAATTGAGTAAAAAAGTTATTTGTAAATTTGTATTTTAAACAATAGTTTCTGAGATAAGGTGCTCACCAATTTACTGCACGCGCGACTCATGTGTGGATGTAACCATCTAAACAATCTGTAGTCATATTTAAATTTTTATTATTTTAAAAATTTATTGCTTATAATAAAAATTTATGTGAATATTATTTACGTCATTTTTCAAGAATTATGTTGTTACAGTATTTTGAATCGCGAATTTTGGTGTCTGTGAAGTTAGCATGGCATTTTATTAATTTTTAAAAAACAATGCTTGATAGCACTCCATTGTACTACTGTTTTTTCAAAAATAATAAAATGTTCTGCATTTTTAATATCAAAAAATCAAAAATAAAGAAATGCCGTGCTAACTTCACAGACACCGAATTTTGAGACTCTGTATGTAATTTATATTCTTAGAAATCTAATACGTCGCTGTAAACAATTAAAATTATTTTTTATTCTATTTTAATAGCATCAAAAACAAATAAGATTTTAACACAGAACAATTATATCCACATATAAAATTTTCGTTATTAATTTTTTAATTTGAATGTTAATGCATTGTATCTCTTCTTTATTTTACGAATTATATTTTCATTTTTGATAGAACACACTTATCATAGATAATGTATTTGATACAATATAAGTTTGATCTTGAATATTCTTAATTATACAAAAAAAAAAAGATGAGATATACGTCTAGATAAATTATATGCTTCTGTAAGTATAGTTTGCGCTTTCACGATTTTTTTTGCAATATTTGTCGATGAGTTAATTAATTATAGAGCGCCTGCCTTTTTAATTATATTTTTCTGTAAGAGGTAATCCGTGCATTTTCATTACATTAATACAGAAACGATCAAGTTTTCCTTTAACAGTAAAGCTTCTTTAACAAATCATGATTCGCAATTAGATCGATCCATTTCATGGCTTAAGTAAGAACCTTTGATGTATTTTTTATGCGTGCATTATTCCACGTTTAGAATGGAGCACTTTAGCGTAGAATGGTGAGATTAAAAGAGAATTATTAAAGTTTTGTTTTCTATTGAGATATTAAAGAAAAAATAAGTGTCGTGAATGATACGTCTAAATTTATAACAAATTTCGGTTTGTCATATTTGTTTGCCGTATTATACATACATAATTTAAATACTACTTTAGAATCGAAAATCTTGAAGTTAAAGTTGTCGGATATTCTCGATATGAAGAAGTGCAGCACACAGTTTCTCCTCACAGTATGAAAAGTGCTTTCCAGACTGATGGAATGTAGCCAAACGAAACCCAACATCCTCGCTCGAGCGGGAATCTCGTTCACTTGCCGCTCGCGTTTTCCAATTCGCGCCGAATGGATCGGTCGCGCGGAAAATAAGAGATTGTCGTGATCTTCTTCGCGCCGTGAGACTACTCGCTAGTAGTGATGGCTCTCGAATCAATCTTGATTTCAATTTTCGAGCAAACCGAATCAAGTGCGGATATATTGCGCAAGAGACGCAGGTATCGCTATATAATTTTACACATCCAGAAATTGATTACTCAAATTTTTCTACTAGAATTAAATTATTCTCATCTTGTATTGCAGCCTTGGTCATAAGTATAAAACACAAATTAAATGTTCTATATCTAAAGAAAAATAAGATAAAAACGGTTTGATTAAAAATTAATATTTATTTTTATAACATTATCATATTTTTAAAAATTTCTTTTAATAAGTTTTTTTCTGGAGCTTTTATCACTACTTTTTTTCAAAAATGGAATAAATTGAGAATGTTTTATCCTAATAATAATCAATAACTTTGTATATCGTTGTTTTGAAATTGTTATAAGAATGGAAAATAAAACAGATCACTGAAAGAAAAGATTGGTTGCTGCAGCCATATAAAATTGCTATACCATATTTTACTATCTAAGTTGTTACAATCAATCTTTTTTTTCAGTGAAATTCTATATTTATTATTTACAATTGATACAGTAGTTAAACATTTTTTAATTATGTATAGAAGATCGCAGTTAAAAAAGTATTACGTACATTTTTTATTGTAAATACGTTTGCAACAAAAAAAAACATACGATACAGCGGGATATTTTTTCCCTTGGCACAAATTCTATCAGTGACAAATGGCGTGAAGATTCCTAATTCGGGTAACGTTCACTTCCGACGTACGTGACCTAGTTTTGGGAGAGGCTCGAAAACGATTGCCCATACCGAGCCACACGAATTCTTGCTGTTTTCTATTCGCATCGCGAAGCTAACGGAACATTTGAATGTAATTGAAAATCCAGCCTTTTTCGTATATATGTATATTGCCATTTTTCTTGTTTCCTCCCGTTTCACTTACGTATACATATATTTTCTCCACGCAGTACAATTTGTAGAATTTAATTCTAACAGGCGCGAAATTTATCTGTTGAAATTTATAATTTTATCGTTATTATATGATATTAAATAATATTATGATTAAATAAATTTCTTTTACTGTTTATCATATAATAAACAGATAGACAGATAAAGGACCGATTTTTCATTATCTGATTAACTTGTGGTTAAGCTTAACCTGATGTGTTTCGCTCAATGGGCTTCATTTATGACATCGTTAACCAGATAATGAAAACCTGGGTCAAAGAGAAATGCAATATAGATGAGAAAACACGTTCACATGTATGTGATATATACATGTATGTGAACGTGTTTTCTCATATATCGTACTTCCATTATTTCTCTAACGCCGTTTTATCAATTTTCACATGCTTTTCTGATTGAAACAATGCCGGGTATAAGATAATACTACTGCGTTATAATTTATTATAGATGTACCGTGAAGAGAGTTGTAATTCACTTCCGAATATTTATATACATAGTTCTATAGAATGAATACAAAATTTACTTATGTATGTACAATTAAATTGTGTACGAAATTTTTCAACGTGTCATGGTAATTACTGCCGTAATTCTCAGTCGAGTTTCTTCAGTTTAAGTCTTATTTTCTCAAAACAATTTAAATATCTTATTATTTTTGCACAAATTTGAGGTTTTAACAGTGAAGTAATAATTTGTATTAATTGATATAAAACTTGATGTATTTTAGCTTTAATTTTGTTGTAGCGATATTATAAATTGTCCAAACTGAGAAAAAAAAGTTATACTCAAAACAAGAATAGTATCTCTTTTGTGCATACTAGAGTTGTTAACATACTCCTAACTAGTTGAAAAATTACAAACCTCTGCATACTACTAACTAGTTGAAAAATTACGAACTCTCTATAACTTCTGTGTTTAGAAATGATAGTTAAGTCTAGAAATTTTTATTGGTTGTATGTGATCTACTTCAACAAGATCCATATTTATGTGAAGTATGCGAATTCAACACGCGTCGTTTCAATTTAACAGTAATATTTTTTTCCGCAGTTTATAACTGTTTCTCATTATTTATATCTTTCATAAACTTCTTTGTCAAATAAAATCACGTATTATTATTCTTTTCTGTCGGTGCAGAGATTAAACGCATGCATAGAACACGGAGTACGTATCTACAAAGCGCACAGTTTTCTTTTCATATCTCTCTTAGCGAACGGGGTATCGCGCTTATTTCATATGCACTTTGCGTATTCGAACGAGTTAGCGGCGCATATTAAATCACTCACCAAACAGTACCGGAATCAAATATACCGGTAATATACCGTTTTCGAATCACAAATCGCGAACAACGAGCGTAATCTCCTTTTGGCTCTCATGAAAAATCTTTATTCACGTAGATTAATTCGCTTCGCCGTCGTCTCATCGACTCGTGACTACGATTTATGTACGACTCTATCTATCGTCAATCCCTTGTCAAGAAGCGAAAATCCATCCCTTACCCACCTCGAAGAAGTCGATGGCGTTTCGTCGGCGAGCAAGCTAGAAGCACCATCAGCTTTGCCCCCGCGCGTCTCGAATCAGCCGATGTAATCGATTTCCGATTTCGGAGTGACGGCAATTTTTCAACGTTCCGTGAAAAATAACTCCGGAATAAGCCACCGACGCCGGCTTTCACTCCCTTCCATTCTCTGGTGATACTCCCATTTCTTCCACTATGATAAGTATCAGGTATAAATATTCGAACTAGAGAGAGATTCTGCATTCGAATATAATTGGAATATTCCTTCATTTATATCTAGATAATTAAAAATGTAATAACTTAAAATGTCTTTCATTTATAATCCATGAAAAAAACGGCAAGATTTATATTTCAATATCTTGCATATAATTATAATTGGATATTTCATTATTCTGTTTTCTTGTAAAAAATGTAATGCTACATATATTTCTGATAACATAAACTTCATCTTTTCTTCTTTTTTTTAAGCTGCATTTATTGCGTTCTTTTGACTATACTGTGTGGAAATCGTCGAAGAACACGGAATAAAAGAGCCAAGTCCGACGAGAAACGGAGGTGGCGTTATCTATTTAATAGATTACGTTCGGCTCTATTGGGTCTGCGTTAACTACTTCCACGGTTTAGGACGCGAGCAATAAAAGGAGGATAATGGAGGATTTAAAGAGACAGAGAGAAGAGGAGGCGCGGGTGGCCGGGCAGCTTTTCGCTAAAAAGCGAGAAAAATGCGGGTCGGCTTTATTAAGACGGGGCTGGTGAACGGGGGCGAGTCGTGATAATAAAACGATCTTCCGTACAACTTTGGCCGATCGTTCCATTGTTTCTCGTAATGCTCTACCCTCTTCCACGGATTTTCCTTCAGCTCCCTGAAAACCACTCTTCATCTTCCTTGCCATTTCATCTGTACGTTTAGCGCTCTGCCTCGCCTTACCTCCGCGCTCTTGACCCGATTTATTTGCGTATCCGTGGTTAAAATCGCCTCCCATCCATTTCACTTCCTTCTTTGTACCCTCGTCTCTCCTTTCTTTTCGATCGCGTTCTCGTTAACATTCATACGAGCACTGCTCGAGACCTTTTTGTTAAGTCAACTCACCCCTCGAGGCGTCAGGAGAAAGAGAAGCTAAAACCATCCCACCTCACTTATCCTTCTCTCTGGTCTCTGGGGGTAACCGCCAACCCCCAGGCTTTTCCCGGCGAGGCGCGTCGGTTTGTTCATATTCGTGTACGGTTCGCTTGGAAGCTTTTCGGGGGCTAAATCCGCGTGTAAGCACCACGCCGTGTACGTGCTCGCTCTGACGTTCCCTCGACGTTTGGCTGCGCGTTCGTCCACGACGCGGACTCCGATTGAAATCCGAGAGCTTCCCTGTGATAGCATCGTTGTCGTCGGTGAATTCGAATTGTCTCTACTGGAATCGATTCCTCTGCGCGACTCAATACTGCAATAGATATTAACCTATCGAAGTATATATCACAGAACAGACATTGCAAGTATTGAATCGGTTTGAATTTATGTTAAACGGGGAACAGTTGATGCACGAAGAAAAAATATACCTATAGGAATAAATGAATACTCAATTTTATTTCTGGCATATTAAAAAAAGCGACATACTATGTTATTTAGCTGTTGTACAAAAGATGAAAAATACCAACAGCTTTTGCTTTTTATTCTTTTTTTTTTTAACTTTGCAATTTTTTGCAGATAATTTTACTTAACGAATCAGTTGAAAATCGCGTATCTTCATTTATTAATATAACATTCATTTAAGAAGAGAACAAGTCAGTTTCAATTTCTACATGGAAAGAATAATTTTTCTGAAAAATCTAAAATTTTGCTAGAACAGATCTAAAAGTAATTTTGTTGGAAACTCAAAAATGATAAGTATGCTGCAAAAAATTTTGATATTCTAGCAATCTCGGTTTGAGTTTCCAACAAAATTATTTTCAGATTTATGTCCAGCAAAATTTTAGATAATTTTTCTCTCAGCAAAATCTTTCTTTCTGTAACGGTATGATATATTAAAACTGATAAAATTTTTACACGGTCAACGGATAGGTACAGTCTATTGTATATAACAGTTGTATATCGGTTTGCTCGCAAAGTTCTCATCTTTCTCTTCTCTCCATCATCTGATCGATAGAAAGATGCGCGAAGAAAAAGCGTGGCCTAACTGCTGCGACGGAAGTTTCCGGTGAAGTTCTCGCGGGCGCATTAATGCGCGCCAAATTAAACCGGAGTTTCTTCACCGTTGCGGAACTTTAAACCGCTTTGTAAACTCCGGTGCTGCTTGTTCGAGCGAGTGTAAAGCACCTCGATAAAGTATCGCTGCGTATTACACGATACTGCCCTCGCCTCGATATATTGGACATCCTGATTTTGCCGAAGGCTTGAACTTCGCGGCGGACAAAGCGAAGATTACATCGCTCGTCAAGCAAGAGAAAAATGTTAGCGAAATCGTTAAAGCGTGGAAAGTATTCGCCAGTGTTACCCTTAGCAGAAAACCAGCATTGAATATGCAATCAGCGCTACTGAACTTTAATTTCTCTATAATTATGCTTGCTACATTATGGACAAATTTTTATTCATTAATTATCTTAACATTTAATTTTGTTGATTCTTGTACGTCTCTGGAATCTTTATTATTTTATATTTAAAGTGAAAGTTAAGATTATTTTTTGAATATTTCTCTGCATACATGATTACAATAATTAGTAAAATAAATTGAAATATTTCGAATATTTAATACAATTTTTCACAGTAAATGGATATATTTATTTTAATATTAAATTCCATTAAACGTCATTCTTTTAATAGATCGAATAGAATATTATAAATGTTAACAATGTCTGTTATCACTTATTTTGTACCAGCTAGATATATAGCATAATCGTTATATTTGATATTAACTAAATTTATTAATTAACTAAGTTTAGCATTAGTCACGTTTGGTTATATCTAACATTAATAACAAGCTCGTCGTTGTATTTAATATCGACATGAAAAGCCATTTACTACTCTTTCCAGCAAAATCTCATATTAACAGCGCGGCCACAAAGTAACCCCACTTTACGGTGCATTAAATGCGAAACACTATGATGTCGTGGGTCTAGGCGAGCGTTCGATGGGGCACGGAGACGCAAATACCAGGAGTTAATACAAATGCACACGTTCGGATATAACCCAACGAATAATGCTTATCGGTCAGGTCGTATCTGACTTCAAAACGTGTAAAACGTGGTGCGCGCGATTGTTGCTATAACTGCAACTCGGAATCAGATTAAACGGTAGTCATAGATTACGTTAACCCTTTTGCCTACAACGTCCTTAATCATGAAAATATTTTTTTTTTTTCATTTATGATACGCAAATATTATAATTGCAGAGTCACTCAGTAATATCCTAATCTATAGATATATTTCGAATTACACTTTTCATTATTTAACATTTAATGTTTCTTTATATAATATAATATTTAAAATTGATTTTATCTTATGATCTAATTAAAATGTGAATGCTTTATAAAACCACAAATAGACACATATAATATAACAAGCATCATGGAATATCGTGGCATAAGAATTTAATTTGATAATAATATAAACATAATATTAATTTAATATTATTTATATTATTATTTATGATAATTTTAATCCTTTCAAAAAATAGTGCAAAAACATAAAGAAAATATATTAGAGCATTAGATTATTTTAAATTATTTTAGACTTATATTAAAATATTATAATGTTAATACCGTCATAGCATAATTTAATATTATGAATCATATTATAGGTAGATAAACTCGCTGTATCTACGAGAGATTGTCAAAGATGTAGGTACATTACTCCTTTCGCGATCACGATGTTACTTTGAGAGATAAATCCGCGAAAGTTATTCTCATCGCGGTTCATTGATGCGCTATCATTTCGCGATAATATCTTTCGATCGCTGAATTTTACGATGGAATCGATCGACATCTCATTTACGCCATTGACAATAATATAGATAGACGACGAGATTCTTCCGGTGACTGCAGTGTAATAACGATTGCAGTTTTATTGAGATCTCACACATTGCATGTATGTGAATGTGCACAGATATGGGGAGATACGTGAAGTAGATAAAACTAAAGATGTAACATTCAAAACTAGATTTTTTTGTCAATTAAGATTCAGATAACGATATCTCTATTCTACATTTTCTCGAATGACTTCGGCGACGTCTAGTTTACAAAATAAAGCGTAAAATAATAACTTCGTTTATCGATTAATTTAAAATATAAAAAAAAGTAGGGTATATACGGTATATATTTAGTGTATATTCATTTCATATGATTCCATCTCTTCAGTTTTCGGTTAGAAACTCCGGCTTTTTAGATGATCCTTTGACTCTCCGACAGGCGGCACAGAACTCTGGCTGATTGCTCTGAATTTTAATGGTCTTTTTTTTTTAGGAGAAATAATAGTGTAGAAATGACGGCAATAAGAGAGAATTTTATGAGTCTTATTGGCGGTACATACAATCAAATGACACAAGAGGATAACAATCACTGAATTTTTTTTCTACTTTGGAAAAGAATATCCGATAGCCTATTGTGCCGAATGTTTTCAATATGTTTCCTTTTTCTTTTTGAAAATCGACCTTCGGCAGAATATTAGTCCGAAGGTGACAATCGTATAATACATTTTAAATATTTTATGACCTTGCTGTTTTGTTTTTACAGCGCTCTCGCTCATTTAAAATCGCCGCACCATCATTCATACGCAAATATTTGAACAAGCAGGTAGCAGGGCGAGTCGCTCCATGTCTCGCTGTATTATTATTTTTCGAAACGCGATTGCAACAAATACTATGTTACGCATTTATTTCTTGTAAACAAGTTCTCTCTCTCTTTTATCACTTTAGATTAATTTCTACAATTTGTAACGAGAAATCGTTTGTAATTCTATTATTTTTCTTTATTGCGATTATTGTTTTATAAAAAAAATTAATGATTATCATGTACGAAAGTGCTTTGCAAGATCCTGTAATCATTATAATTAGTACGCGCGAAGATAATTAGTCGCATTCACGAGGATGAATACTGTATGAGTTTAATGAAGAAATCTGAAAGAAATCTTGGAAATTAAGTGATGATAGATACAGAGAAAGAGGGGGAAAGAGAGTGAGGAAGAGAGAGAGGGAGGAAACGATTATGAGGAAATTTTTTTTATATAGATATTGTTTTTTTTAATTATATATAATTTTTAGCCAAATATCTACTTGAAAAAGATAAATAAGAAATATAATGTACAGAATTATTTTTAAAAATTTTAATTTAATCTTGGAATATTTTTTTTTAGAATTTAATATATTAAATCTGCGATTGCTTTCTATGTACATTATGCTTCCAGAATTAAATACAATATTATAATATAAAATGATATAAGAAAGACTATAAAATAGTTTTAAATTTAAATTAATTTTAATACAGCAAAATTTTGTTCACAGAACAAAACATTTTTTCTAGTGTCACATTAGATTAAACTATTTTGTTCTATGAAATTTAAAATAAACCGAATAAAAATATTTAATTAAAATTTATCGAACAAAATATTTGTTTATACTAATTAAATTGTTTAGTTGGTATAAATAAATATTTGAAGCTGAGAAAAGAATATTGTGCAAAAATAACTGAATTCGTTGTTATATAAATAAAATATTTCGTTACTACTAAAAAAAATGCTTCAATTAAGCAGTGTAATAATAACGACATATAATAATATGTTTGATTTACTAGCTTATTATTACTATTTCGATGAATTGTTTAAGTAGATATTTTTGGTAGCTTTGCATTTTGGTAACTCGTTTGCATAATTTGCAAACAGTCCGAATTATGCACTTCCACCCGGCACACAATGTGAAAGATTATCCTGCGGAGTTTCACGCGAAACTCCGCTTTCTCCCCTGTCGAGTTAGCTTTTTTTCTGGTAATTACCATCGCGCGCGTGGTAGCCGAACAGCGTGCATTGTTGCAAAGGGGCCGCCAAAGAAACTACCGCGTTGCTACTTGATTTATGAAGTTTATTAAAGCCTACGTGCTACGTCAGGCTGAAACATTAATATGCACAATGTAGGTAATTGTTTTTCAACCGTTATCGATGTGTCGTCCCCCGTTTTCTAAAGTTAGTTCTATATAGTTAGTTTCTGGAGTTAGTTGAATTGACTTACAGCACATTTAAAAATATTAATTTTTGATTGAGTATTCGAAATCAGACAATCAATTTATAAAAATTTGTCATTTTTTTGCACGTAGAAATCCATTCTGACAATCAGTTCTTTATGTTGAACAATTTCTTCGCGTTTATGATTGGTAGAACCATAATCACGATCGATATTTCTTCGCGCGCGCGCGCGCGCGCGCGCGTGTGTGTGTGTGTGTGTGTGTGTGTGTGTGAGAGAGAGAGAGAGAGAGAGAGAGAGAGAGAGAGAGAGAGAGAGACCAGCACACACGCTATTACGCCTGTTATCAAAATACATTAACAGAGTTCGCTATCGTGCTTGTTATCAAAACAAGCGGCAACGTTTCATTAAAAGTTTCCGCAAAAAGAGAATCACCGTCCGCAACACATTCGCGGCAATAATAATTTGAAATATTGCACGAGAAATCAAAACGTGTTGTCGGGTACACATATGCTGATAAATATCACACACAACCTCTTATTTATTTATTCTTTTATTTTTCTAATATAAAAAAATATAATATGCAAAAAAAAAGAAAAAATGAAGAAGTTATTTCGAGCATATATTAGATTGTTTTTTTTTTTAACAAAGTTATAACAATAATTTGAAATTTTTTTATAGAAACAAATGACGGACTTGACATTTGCATGGTTGTATTATCGTACGTATCTGAAAAATGTTATTAACGTGTGAGTTTATTAGTATATTATTATCTAGATTTAGCTATGATGTTTGCTGAAGTTAAATTGCATTTATCTCTATTATTTTTATCAGCCAGACAGTTTTATCGTGAAGTCGGAACGTGTGCAAGCGGATCTCAAGCGGACGGGAGTTCACAGTTCGCCGGAACAAGGACGATGCATTGCGCGGATTCTCGACTGCCGGGAGCAAGCGGAAGGTTGTCGTATAGTCGGTGCAATTAAAGCTGGATATATTGTTCCTGAGAAGAATAATCCGTGGCGCGGTTAGGCGGTTCTCGCAACTCCCGCGTTGAGAGACGCGTCACGAGACGAGAAGTAGACCAAATTAGGGCAACATCATTTATCGAATCGCGGATGCTTGTATTTCTCACTGAGAGAGAACGCGAGTTGAGAAATTGCACCTAAAACTTACGCCCATTCGTAGAGGGAATAATTAACAAATCAGTCAACGGAAGGAAAAGTTATCAAACGATCGTTATAATTAAAAGCATACATACTAAAGTTTTAAATGTATTTTGTACATTTTCCAAACCGTAAAACATGTAATTTCTCTAGTTCAAATATTCTAAATAATTTAAATCACTCCGCACTATAAGCGCTATGTTTATATGTAGCGATCGCGTACAAAATTTCAAATGAAAAAAAAAAAGGAAGAAAATATGGGAAGTACAAAGAACATTTTTCCTGGGATATTTTTTTAAGAGAGAGAAATAAGAAACGATTAATTAAACAAAACTTAGAGTCCGGAAATATCGCTGTCGCATCGATTAAAACCACTCGACCGAGATAACGGCGAGCTTGTTTTAACTGAATTTTTAAGACCGCGCGACACGGATCTTTAATTAAGAACCGACGCATTGTTCCGCAGGACATAATATAAACCCGTGTTCTTTATGCATGCTCGACGAATTCGTGGCTTCCGCGTGCGCGGGTACGTCTTGATCGCGCTAATTAAATGCAAGCCACATTGTCGCCAAAGCAATGACGTGCGGCGATTCGCACTCTAAACAGCCGAATTGGCTGCGCGAATTTCTTGTGATGTGGTTTCCCATCGCTACATTGTGAACCTCTTTATTATACCAGGCCGATATTTCCACACAATTAAGTCATCTTAAGAGCCCCACGTAGGGCTCGTTAAGATCATATCACTCGCCGTAGATGCAAATTGCATTGCGAGCGACAATGGTGTGTATCCAAAGCATTTCGAACACGAGGAATGATATTTGGAAACGTAGAAAATAAAATACGTTAAAAAATTTTGGAAATAAATTCACAAAATTCAAAATATCTATTTAATTAATAATGTAGATATGTATTTTTATATATTTACAAATATTGTTAAATTTTAAATTTTTGTAGCTTTTTTCTGCGCTTAAAGTAAATGTTTACTGATTAAATGAAATTATCTAAATGGGACTTTTTATTCTAAAACTTTTATTTTAACTTTTTTTTCTCTCTTTCTCTTTTCTTCCATTAATAAAAAGATATGTCTTTTTATTAATAAAATTACTTTCACACACACACAAGGAAAAGTACACTTGCGAAAATTTTATTGGAGGACAAGATGACATAAGTAGATTACAAGAGTAAAATTCTGAAAATATATAGGCATCATACTTTTGCAATTAGCACGTATCTAAATTTGCGAGATGCGTCGCACGATACAGCCCTCAGACGATGCGCGGTTGCAACCACGTAATAAACGTCTTGTGCGGAAGTTATCGCGTCGCTCCGCTTGTATCCGCCCAATCTTTCGCGAGAGCGAACGGGCGGGTCAACTCACTCGCGGCGTTCTTTCGGCGTATAATAAGCAACGATAAAAAAAAGAAGCAGCGAATTCGCGAGCGAGTTAACGACTCGGACCCGCAAGGAGTTGCCGCTATAAAAATCTTAAGGAGTCGAGTCACTCTCCATGCCGAAACGAAGAGCAGCGCTGCCGCCGATAGCGAGCACAAGAATGTTATCTTTATTGCGCGAGGCGGACGAGCGTTATATATTTATCGGGCAATGGCCGATTATGGCCGATGACGCGGATAACGGACTCGACGGACTACAAGAGTTCGACCGTAGGGCTCTCACTTCCGGAAATAATGTTTCCGAAATCGTTACCTTCGATGACTTCGCATCTCATTTAAATCTGGCACGGTAACACGAATCAATTTTCAGACGAGTAACGAAGAAAATTATTAATTAATCTTTCTCTATTATTTGCTGAAAAATCGAGCCATACTTTTTCTGCAATGAACAAATCAGTTGTCGGGGATATTATTTCTCGGAAATCATTATAGGAACTGAATACGTTATTATTTTCTTTTTTCGATCCTTACTACGTGCTTTCGTATGGTGTATGAAAAAGGCACACAGTGAAACAAGATGAAGGTGAAAGAACAGGGTGGGCGAGAAAAACAGGTTGGTGCAACACCTCACTTTAAAAGCGCAAAACATCGCGTGCGATGTACCATGTTTTTTGGTGCTGTTCTGTGCGCTTTTCTATTCCTTCTCTTTTTCATCTTCCTGCTCCTCCCCTTTTCTAATCACAACTTTTTCCGTGAATGAGCCTTATTATCTCACATTCGTCTTTATCGCTCATTATCTTTATTTCCCTTTTTCCATCACTTGCTTCCGGTTTATTCTCGCGACTATCAAAATACATTTCATCTTTGTTCAGTCTGTTATTCGACATTCGATTTAACATACATACGTCGAACAAAAATTGGGTAAATACATATATTTTATGTGGATATCGTATTATTCCCCCGAATTTTTCTGTAAGCTTCGACTTATAGATTACCAATGCGGGTTGTTGGTAATCTATAAGTAGCCCGAATATATCGAGAGAAAGCGGCAGTTTATTGTTAGATTTTCGAAAAGTCGATCTTCGATGTATGCATGCGCGTATATGTATATGTACATCGAGAACGAACAATTAATTGTCGTGCAAGCCTGCGCCAACTTTGGGCCACGAAATTATTAACTCGCCTATTATGTCGAGCTTGTACATAAGCAAACATTCAAGCATTATGTCCCGTGATTTATTACATCGCGCGTGCATTGCAACGTGGCTCGCACCCTGGAGTTTACATATATCGAAGGTAGAATAAATATAGTTATTCACCGAAAGCTGTAACGTTGAATAGCTCTATGGCGTGAAAAAGGAATCTAAAAAAGAGAAAAGAAAGCGAACCTTTTAATAATTTCAAGTATACTTTATGAGTGGGATAATTCTCGAATACTGCAGTGAATTCGCTATTCACGGTAAACCGATTATGTTCTTAAGTTTTAGTTATTGGTTATTTAAATTTATACATTTTCGATTTTCAATTTTTTTTTTTCACTTTTCTCTCTCAATTCTAAACTTGGAATCCTTATTTCCTTCCTGATCTTTATTAGAACTTTTAACTCGCAACTCATAGTTTACACAAAAATAATGAAGTTAATAATAAAAAGCAATTAAGAAGGCGTCGTTCGATGTAAATACGTTTAATATATGCTTGCTCATTTCTAATTTCGCAATACATGCCTTTCGTATATTTGGAAAATAAACGAGCTAGCCGTTGGAACCAACGTGATATATTTGTGCTCGAAATGTACTTCGACTATATATACAATGTTATTGTCATTGCAGTCGATCGATCGATTCCTCCCGGCGCGGGCGTGTTCGCGGAAAATTAGCGATAATGACGCCGAAAAAAACAAAAACGCGCGCGCATCGCGAGCGCATCGGATCGCGCAAATTACGCACGAAACAATTTTAATGAAGCCGGTGCGCCATAAAGGATTACAAATTCAATCTCCTCGCAAACGAGAGAGATGACGCGCCGCCGGGCATTCGTAATAACAACTAATTTACGAGCGTGATAATGGAGTGCGAATTTTCGCCAATCAGCTTTGAGCATCACCGGTCGCGTTTAAAAACGCGCGCCATTATTTTTTCTCCTCCCCCCCCTCCTTTTTGATTTATTTGTTCGTCCTGTGTCAATCTCTTTGTCTGCTTGCGATTTCGCTTTCGCGTGTTTTTTTTTTTTTTTTTTTACACTTGAAACGCAATTAGTGCAGTCAACGTCGGTGGATCGACCGACAGGGAATTATAATGGCGACGCGCGTGCAGCCGTGCGGCTAATGAGATTCGGAAAAATCGGGTCTTTGGTTTAGCCCACCGACCGGATTGTTAAATGACACTCGTTCGTGAAGCCAGCTTCCGCGTTTCAGCCATGTTCGGCGAGAAACTACCTCTCGAAACAAACCGGAGGGACCGACGTCGTCGTCGTGTCGGAGCGTTCTCCTTTTTGTTTTCGCACGTTGCTGCGCGAGGTTGTAAACGACCTTGCACTACTATTTTTCTTTTTTTTTTCTCACGTACTGCGTATGCAAACCCACCGTTGCGCTCGCTTCAGTCACAGTCGAGTGAACAAATTGCGCGGTTCGTCATTAACCACTCAGCTACCAAAACATTAATGAAATTAACGTATAGTTAATGAATGGTTTTTAATCGCCACGTTTAAATTAAAAATTTCAATGCAACGTTAGAAAAAAAAATTAAAAGTAGATGTCAAATTTTGTTAAAAATTTTGTAAAACTGAACCTTACGTAGTTTATTGTATGGAAAGAACGATTTTGCGGAAATATCTACAAATTTAGTTAAATATAAATCTGAAGATAATTTGATTGAACTATTAAAGTAATTATGTAGGAAACTCAAGCTTGACTGTGATGAGTAATACTATAAAAAGTTTTGCATTCTAACAATTAATTTAAGTCCTACATAATTATTTTGATGGTTTAACAAAATTATTTTCAAATCTAACTAAATTTTTAAATGCTTCAAAAAAATTCGTCCTTTCCATTTTGTATCTCGTTTCAAATTTTGATAATTTACAGTTGCAGTTATCTCGTTTACGCGGTGTCTATTTTCTATTAGAGAAATGATCATTGTTTGGGTATTTTTGTACTTGAAAACTATCGCACGTTCGCTCGCTGGGTTGGCTGCGTGTGAAAGAATCGCAAACAACATGGGTGAGGGTACCTCGATTTTTCAGCAACTTTCTGTGCCTCGTGCCCGGAAGTTGCGTGTGACTGCACAAATACAAGCACGCACACATACAAAAAAGTATACGCAGCACTCTCGTTTGCGTTACTAAACGAAAGAAACTTCGATGCAGTCTAAAGAAGAAACAAAGAGAAATATAAAGAGAAGGAGAGAACGTTATCGCAAACGAGCTGGCGATTCGGTTAAAAGTACTACGTTCAAAAATTGCGTGTCAAAGCTGAACGTTGCATAATGGTATTCATGCGCAAACCTTGGATTACAGGTGTCAAAAATGCAAGCGTGTTCTTTGGCAAGAACTTGGCTTTTCTTCAGATTCAATTCTTCCGCATGATTTATTTCATCGCTTTGTGCGATTCTCGAGTCTTAGCATTTTTCTTCCATATGCTTGTGCATTTACTTTTCTCCAGAATTGGAAAAGTTACTTTGTAAAGGTGATTAGTTACAGTTGCTCTTTTACGTTTCAAAAAATAATTAATTGCCGTTACAAATTACCGTCTCTAATATAATAAATAATGGTTAAGCTACGGTTACAGTTACTCAAAACAGTAACTTTTTAATTTATGTTTCTGTTATTATTACAGAACAACGTAGATAACATTTTGATACTATTAAGATTAATAAAAAAAAGATTGATTTACGTTTTTGTTATACAACTTTATTTATAAGATAGAAAGTATTAACCCAGAAACACATACAAAAACGCAAGGCAGTAAGATGTAAGCAGTAAGCGAATTGGCCATTACAGTTATATAAAATGTGAAACAGACAACTTTATGTTCTACTGATTGACCACTTACTTACTCCTTATGTCTTATTGCTTTATGATATTCATATGATATAGATAACTTTATGGACTGTCTGCAAATAGAAGTAATATTATGTAATGAACAGTAAATTGTAAGAACTGATCAATCATAATCTATTATTGTCATCACATTCGACTATGGTTGATCAATTTCTTACTATTTACTATTCCATACTCCTATTACAGATAGCCTTTTAAAAATAAAGAACCAGTAGACATTGACAGTAAGCAAAAACGCTATTATTATGTGATCTTTATATAGATAATTAACTTATAAGAGACAAAGAACTAGTAAACATTAATAAACAAAATTAGTTACTAATTGCTAAAAGAAATGTAAGTTAAGAGTTTAAAATACTGAAAAAAGAATAACTCTAATTGTAATTCAATTACAAATAACTAATTACTTTCCAATCCTGTTTTTTTTTATAACATTTTTTTTTTAATACAGTTATTTTCTTATGATAAATTATTAAATTTCTTCATGCTGTATATTGCTAGCCTTTCGAAAAATAAATATTTTATTATCATAAATTATAACTATTTAGACATGTATGTTGTATTTATTAAAAATTGGAATTATTCTAAATTAGATCCTAGATCGAGAAGCACTTTTTATTCAAAAAATTATTTCTTCATTTTTATGAATATATACGTTGACTATACAATTTTTCTGTACTAAATACGACTCCAATAAAATTTTGATTGTTCAGGTACGCGAAACCATAAAGACGACGTTGATTAGAGTAAATTCGTAGCTCCAGAAAAGACCATTGCGATCGTAGGCAATGGTGGACAACTGAATGCCGAACGTCCGTGGATAATTGAACGGGAAAGAGGGCGAGCCTCGGAAACGACGTGGCTTTTACTAACGAACGCCATTTGGTCCGCGAGCGGTGCCTCTCGAGCCGGGTGCTCTCACTCGGTTATTTGTTCGCCTCATGCGTGTGTGGAAAAAAGGAGAAAAGAACGGGAAACAATCCGCCGTCCGAATCGGACGGATGTGCGACGCTAGAAAGTAATGCGCCACCAATTTCTGCCGGGTCAATATTTATTCCACGATCAAATTATTCGCGAGCAGATTGAAGCGGCTCTCTCTCTCTCTCTCTCTCTCTCTCTCTCTCTCTCTCTCTCTCTCTCTCTCTCTCTCTCTCTCTCTCTCTTTCTTTCTCTCTCTCTCTCTTTGTCTACCTTTTTTCTACGTTTTTCTCTTCGTTTTTTTTAAAATAAGCATTGTAGATTTTTAGAATAAGCATTGAAGATAATTATTATAATAATTTAAATATTTGCTTACATATCCTGTTGAATATTTTATGAATTTATAAAAATTAATAATTTAATATTTTGTGCTATATCTATTCAGTAACAATTAAAAAAAACATGGCATTATCGTAAAAGCGGAATATTCCGTTGTACTTTTCTAATGACGATTTGGCTTTTAATCGAAATGTCGACGTATTATTATCACTATAGAAATTTCTTTTCTTTAATTGTAATACGTTATCGATCGATAGCATGTTATCCATCACATTATTTTTCCTACTGCTTAGAATCTTTTAAATGCATCAATTAAAATCTATGGGAGAAAGCTTTATTTTAATGGAAAAAAGGAATAGGAAGTTTAATAATAAAATTAAGATCGCAAATGTATTACAAGTTGGAAATAACATATGCATCGATTTAAATGTTTCCAGTACAAGCTCTCATAGGCATTTGTGTAGTTCACAAATTAAACCAAGATTAAATCGAGTATCGTGAAGTGAAAATGAAGCGTGAATCGGCTCAATTTGGTTGAATGAAAGCTGCATACACTAGAAAAAGGAAGAAAGGTTGGAACGAAAGAAAATAAGAAGAGGTATAGCATCTATTCATGTAAGTGCGCGTAAGGAAGGTGAGAAGATCTGTGCTTAGCTCTCGTCGCGACTCGGCAGGATTTAGCATTGAAAGAAAGAAGGAGTCAGCTGTCGCGTAATAACAATACTAATAATAAGGATGAATTCAATTTTTTTAATTACTACGCTACGCCCGTTGCGCGTTTTTTCTGTTGTCCGCGGATCGAGAAGACAGGGATCATGAAAGGGGAAAGAGAGGGATTTTAATTAAAAACGCGACGATTCTGGTAGAGAATTAATTGTGCGAGCGTATTGTTTACTATTTGTCGACGCTTCCAGCGCGGGAAATTAATAATTCGACATGAAGCATGTGCATGGACTACAGCAAATTTCTATGCATTCGACTATATGAGAAAGACTAATAATAACTATTTTGCATTTCGAGTTGAATAAATTATCATCGATTGAATATCTTTGCATGTTGCAAATATCTGCACTGGATTACATTACCGTCTTACAAAACTTATATGCTATATTTAAGCTATATTTAATTTTACTTTAATGCACACATATAAATAACTACATATAATATATATTCGATTTTTTTTGTGATTTACTTCGTTTACTATAATAACAGTGGAAAAATATGAAATTTTTAAAATCAATGTTACACTTTTCATTACATTTTAATGAAGATCTTTTAAGCATTGGTGGAGAAAATGATGAACCACAGTTTCCACGAATTCACAGTGAAACATTCTTGAAACGTAATTAATGACTTTAAATGTAGTCGCTATAAAAATAATCAATCGTCTTTCGTTGTTCCCAAGCAATTTCCACGTGAGCCCCGACGAATGGCACGAGTACGTACCTTAAGTCCCAGTTACTTTCCGAACAATTGACCTCGTTTAAGGGCACCTTAGTGTTCAACAAAGGAACGCTAGAGCCTTCGCGAAGAAGAGAAGGGCTGTATGGGTCAAGCCGGAATGGTTGCCTGCTGCAAAAAAGGGTCTTCGCACGGTACGACGCTTTATTTCGCCCCGAACTCTTACTCCTTTTCCATTCCTTCTCTTTCCGTTTCGTTCTTCCAACCATTCGCTTCTTGAAACACGCCGCATTGTGCTCCGAAATGGCAGCGTCTCGCGTGGATAGCGAATAAAGGGAGGCACGAAGAGCGCGTAGGATGCAATTAACTCAGGACGAAGAGCTTAATCCGCGAAACTCCTTCGTCGTCACGTCCCCCTCGTCCCTCTTTACATCGCCTCTCTTGGACCTAATAAAATTTCGAAAAATTCCGCGGCTGATTGAATTAAACGCTAGCATACTCTTCTCTCTCTCTCTCTCTATCTATCTATCTATCTATCTATCTATCCATCCATCTATCTACCTCGAACGATGATTTATGAAAGATTCCAAGCGATTATCTGCTTACTTAATTGACCGACGATCGATTCCTAATTCATCATGGAGGTCCTTCGAGAACATTCCTCCGCAGGCTTCTCAGGACACACCACATCGCCATTAGGATGGCACCTCCGCCGGCTTTAATGATAATTGCTGGCTTTGGCGTGACCGAAGAAGTTTTGCTGTAATAAAACGCCTCGTCTTGAGACACTTCGCCTCATCGCCCGCACGGATGGAGATTCATGCCATCAAATTCGAAATTGGTCAAGTCGCCAATCTTACCAAGTTATCTTGAGAGAATGCAAATAGGAGTTCCTAAATCATCCATATCTTTCTAAATAATTAGGAACTTGGAATTTTTTATTTAAATATTTGTAGACCATTTTAATATTTATAAGTATACATCCGTTTTTAAATCTCTATTCAGTTAAAACAAAATCGAACAAATTTTTGATACCTTAAGTTTGATAAAGAACTTTACAATTTTTATTAACACGTTTCAATACGAACGTTGATAAGCAAAAGAATTTTATAGTTAATTGCGTGTCGTGCTGCCAAATTTTTTTCATGCTGATGACAAAGCCAGTCTTCATCAGCCTTTCACCTCATGTCGAAAAGACATTTATCACTCTCGCCGGAAGTCGGCGAGAAGGTGAAAAGAGAGGGTGAAATATAACCAGGAGACCCGCGTGGATATTTTTTTAGATATTCCTATCGACGTTTAATTAAAAGTTGGCGACACCGCGCATGAAACTGAATTATATCAAGAACATTTTTATAATGATAATAAAAAGGAGATTATATGAAATTTTTTGCCTAAATTAAACAATAGTAGATAATTGAAATAGTAAGAAGGCAATAAACTTATGATTTTTTTTTAGAAATTATTCGAACATAGGAAGAATTCATATCATCATACATACAAAAATTATATGATTTTTCAAACTTGGTAATTAAGGCATGTCATTTAGTAAGAAATTAATCTAATTTCGAGATAATAACAAAAAATATTCATATCTTAAAATTAAAACTTCGGGAAAGTACTTCGAATTTATAGTGAGTGTCTAATTTATAGTCAGTTCTATCTTGCATAAAACTGTCTAGTTATTACTTCTGGTTTTATTAACAATAATTGAAAGAAATGAAGAATGGAAAAACTAGTCTTTGTGTCACTTCCAGAGAAATACGAGAAACGCTAGACAGAACAAGGGAGGAAAGGAGAGGATTGGATGAAAGCGTGCCAGTCCGCGCGTCACTTTTCATTCGTGCTCTACAACTCGAACGTTCTCGAGACGAGATATTTCTTTGGACAGAAGAGTCTCATAATGAGACAGGACCGTTCCTTATCAGTCCTTTCCACCCAATTAAAAACGAGATTCCCTTACCCAGAGAACGCGATCGCGTGCAATGGCTCGGAAGTCATCCCCATCGTCTGACGAGGGTGTCTTGGACATCATTAAATCCGGAGAACACGCGTCACCCTCTTTTTCGAGTACATCAGAACCTCTCCTCTCCACTCACCGATAAATTTTCTCTCGCAGATCTAATGAGCACACACCGTGACAAGAGAACGGACGGATCGCGATGTCGGTTGATGTACCTTTCGTTCGCCGTTGCATCTGTGACGCATCGCGCGGTGTGTTATTTCATACCACAGCCCGCCGGCAACTTTCCGTATCACGTGGATTCTGTGGATAGACGAGAGAGCTTTGATGGCTTCTCTTCTTTACGTTTTTGTGGCTTGATCTCCGGACAGAACTGATGCATCTTCGGCTTTGCTTCCTTCCATAACATTAAGACGAGCTCGTCAGTTTCTTTTCGTTACAACCCTCGTTTTTGTGCGTATGCGCTGAAAAAAAATTTCCCACGAAATTTTTTGTCATAGTTACTTCTATTGATTTGTATTATCATATAAATTTATCGTTTATTGCTAGAGAGAGAGATATAAATAATATCTAGTTCTGATTTAGAAAAGAATTTGTCACGCGTAATTAAGTAATCTTCTCGTTGACTTCACTAATATTTGACATATTATTGTTTCACGAATGAACACCAGTTAATATTTCAATGATTTCATGACACTTTTTGGAAGAGCGAGACGTAGATATTGTCGATAGTTTAGTGTAACGGCCGCTCCATTTCATCAGCCTCATCGCGATCGTTACTTTCACGACTTACAATCCATAATAAGCGGCTGAGAGAAGCGGGAGGAGTAGGCAAAGGTTGATTGTAATTCCGTGCAGACGTTCGTCGGAATTCATGAAAATAGAAAGCTGGGTAGTCGAGCAATTCGGTAGTTCTCCCTGTTGAAAATGGTCTCGTGAGACTTTCGTATCGTCCCTTCTCGCCCGCCTCTCATATTCTCGATAGAGGATGACAAAGGAGATGGCGGTCGATGCGTCCCGGATGGTGTCGTCGCGACGCCTGTGTGGACGGTCGGAAGTTTATTACGTGGATACAGCCGTTCTTTCCTCCTCTTTCTTTACTATCTCTCTTACTCAGGATACTGCTGACTCGTAAAGATGAATAAGGGGTTGGCGAGATGCGAGGATTGGGGTAAGAACGACTAGCACGAGAGAAAAGGGGAGGAAAGTGGTTTCGAACCATCGGTGTTTCCGATAGACTCCAGTGGAGCCACTTAACAGGCCTGCCTCGTCACTCGGACCTTTTTTTCCAGTCGTCTTCCTCCATTTCCAGTTCGCCTCCTTCGTTTTGCTATGTATAGTGTTCCTTCGCACGCACCGATTAGTCCGCTTTTAATGAAAGTGTAAAAAGGTAGACTCGATCGAAATTTACTCAGCTCTGAACGAATTGTACCCTTCTTCCTTTCAGCCCTTTTTTTCATCACGTTCTTTGGCACGTTGAAAATTGAGTCATATCAAGATATCTGTCGAGAACGTAGTTCCGACTGAATTTATCGGAAAGTGTGTCTCAAATTTCATTCAACCGCTGTTCTTAGAAGATAATAAATTGAATAGGATTAAAAAAATCAAATAATCGATTCTTTTTAGTTATAAATTGAATTAATTTTACCATTATCTCTCTTTTATTTTTTACTTTACTTCTAGTTTACAATTAAACGCCACTACACCGTTTTTAAATATTTCGTTTCTTTTTTTTTCATTCAAACAACAGTGTAATCTGGACGTTTTCACAATAATAAAGTAACGTGTTTACAATAATAAAGAATTTATTTACTTCACTAAATAACGATCGCAATTATTTGCTCCTAGTTACAAAAGTGAAACACGGGGATCGTATTCTTGAAAAATATCGCATACAAAAATATATAGAAAAATACTACAGTATACATTATCTATAGATTTTCCTAGTATTTTCAACGTACGATATTTTTCAAGACTAAGACGTCTGAGCATTGTACGTTTTGAAGAAAGGCACTCTGTATACATAGATAGTGCGTACACCTTGCCTGTCAGTTTTGTCTTATAGAAAAGAGTAATCCGGCGCCATCCACTTTTTGTCCCCCCCGGGGATTTCGAAGACGCTTTTCCGCCCGGTCGACCGCCGCCGCGTCGGGTATGAATAAATATTAGAATTTTGCGGATAAGCCCCGTTTTACGAGGCGATACTTGTTTCCGCGAGGACGACGCGGACGGATCGATCGAACGACCGCTCCCCGTCTTGTCTTCCTCCACCTCGTTCTCTTCTTCCTCTCTTCCTCTCTTCCTCTCTTCCTCTCTTCCTCTCTTCATCCTCTCAGCTCACGCCGACGGCGTACGGCACGTTCCGCCTATCAGCGTATTATTATATTTCAGTTCACTGGCTGGAATCGCGACCGATAGTTTTATAGAGAGCCACGCTCATTTAAGCCTTGTTTCTTGTACGAGCGCATCCATCTTAGCCGATTATGTGTACATCATTCGAATTCCGAATTTGTTAATTTTCGCAAAAATTTCTGTTACTTTTGTTTTTGAATATCCGATAAAGCAACCGAATGGACAGTTTTTTAATAATTATTTCACAAATTCAATTCTTTTAGTATGCATGCGATGTTTTGGCATACTTTTATCCGTTTTTTGAAATGTGATTCAATTACAGTATGATTGAATTGAATGGTGATTGTTAAAAAAATGACAAGAAAAGAATTTACGAGATATGATCGATTCATTCATCGTACAAGAAATGAATAAACCTCGGCTAAGTCAAATGATAGAAAGGGATGTTGTAGAGAGTAAAAAGGGTAAGGGGTTGATGTTGCAGTTGATGTGGCGAAAAGGGATATTGGAAGACTAACACGCAAGCATATACATGGACAAAAATACACACATGCGAGAACGTAATAAACACACATGGGGACGCAACTTGGTCAAGATAGCTCCAGATGCGAGCAGCGGGAATACATAATTACTATGTCCTCGTGCCTGGGGAGATTCTCTCAGAGGTTAGCTGACTCCACTCGGTAATCTAGACGATGTTACCCACGGGACAAGAGAGTAAACGAACAATGGGAAAAGTCGGAAGGAGATTGGAACGTTTATAGAGGTCTGTTTCTCGTGCCAAAATTTTCCCACTCGAGAATCGTACTAAACGAAGGTAGTAATGCAATTTTGTGGCGCAATAACTTCTCTAAAAACGAATAATCGATCGATGCTTTAACTGGAATCCCTTTCCCAACTTGATCTCTGCTAACGACTAGGTCATGAAATTTGTTTCTGTATTGTATCAGAAGAAGCGCTATAGTAAAATATAGTGTTTGATTACAAGCGAGAAATTATTTAAATAATACAAGTAAGCGAGCAAAATGTCGACACTGATAGTTACGAGAAATCTATGGAATCTGTACCTATCATCACGTTACAATTGATTTATTACAAAATAATTAATGAGTTGAAGTAAATCTTTTTAGTATCCGTTTTAAATTCATGCAGTCTCTATATATTACATCTGATTTTCTGGCATCTTCAGATTAATTTTTAAGTAGATAGATAGTTTAAAGGTATACAAATTATTATTTTGGAATACTCAGAATACCCCAAAAGAATTTTAATTTATAGTTGTATTTTTACTAATACATTATAATCGTATAATATATAAATAATATATTATAGTTAAATTTATACATTAGTTATAATTTCCCTTCTGAGAGGGAAGTCATAGAGGAACGTAAAAATAATGAACTTTAAAATCTGTGCATCTGAACAATATTTTTTGTTTGTTTTTTTTAAATTGGAGGGTTCTGATCACCCCACCTACTCACAAGATTAAGATATGTCATCGAGGTACCTTATATACCATTACATTCTTTTTTCCTAACAAAATACATCTTCATCGTCGCCAGGGCTTGCCGTCATTAATCTCAAATTGCTTGAACGAGCACGGGTGAATCGTGCAACTTGCAATTGCGGTGAGAAAAGTTCCGGCGGAGCAAAAGAAGAGTACAGTTTCGGTCCTTCTTTTCTTTCTAACCGAAATGGTTCCCGTTCTTTTCGAGCACATCAATGACCGCCAATGGTCGGACAGTTTTTTCTCCTTGTCGAGTACGAACGACTTACTGAAGTCTCTTTATAAGAGAGAGAAAGAAAGAGGGAGAAAGAGAGAGATTCATCGACCGATACTCGCGACCGGCGCTCATGTGAATAGAACGACCCGCGTTGTTGAGTGTCGCCGAAAGCACCCCTGAAAATTGTAGCATCCTCGAAGCCACACGAGCGTTTCACGGCAGGACAAACGATGCGCACCCGCATTCTACTTTCTACCTTCGTTCTGCTTGCTCAATCGCATGACAACGCAGCCTGAATCGTCGATCACGAAAAGGAAGAACGGATTTTTCCGTCCGGTGAAAGTACTCGGCTCACGATTTCGTTCAATTGAAGAGATACAACGATGCAAAATGAAGAAGAAATTTAACAGATAAAATATTCGATTTTTTTTTAACAAAAAAACTTATAAACTTTGGATTCTAGTAGTTTATAAATATACATATGAGTATATGTTCCTGATGTATATTATTTTTTACCTCTAAAATACATGAACATAAAATAATTGCAAATATTATATTGTTTAAAGAAAGATTTCATCTTATTTTACAGTTTTATAAATTCTTGGAAATTAAAAAGTTAGATTCATAAAAAATATTTATGGTATAAAACTAAACTCTTTACATTTAAATATCATGTCAACAAGAAAACAGTTTATTATTTCTTTCGCATGGATAGCAATATTATTTCTCTGAATCTCGTCGATGTCGTAACTGCTTTGTTTTATCATTCCGTTAGAACCCACGGTATTAACTTAATCTACGACTGTATTGTAGAATCGTGCGGCAATCGCAAAACTAATTACTCCTCGCGATTAAAAAAATATATATATGTATATATATTTTTGCCTTTATTAATCATCACAGTGGAGGTGATGGCAGCTGTAACAAAGATTACATCACTGTTAGAGAGATTAGAAGCGAATCGTAAGGACGGAAGAGGGGGAAATGAGGGGTGAAACGGGCGCCCGGAGGATCGAGCTTTTACGAGCTTAGCCTGTCTTGTATCGCGTTTCCGCGATGTTCGTCGTACATACATCTCGTCCGCAGACAATACGATTCGCCGTCGGGATAAGACACATCCCCCTTCATCGCGAAGAGCGATGGCCGGCCGTACCGAGTCCTCGCACCCTCTAACGCCTTGTAACCAGCGGAACACACACGTTTCATCAACACAACACACGTTATGCTATCGCTTCGCACGTCGTTTGACACCCTTCCGTTCCCTCGAACCTATAGGGGTTTCGACACCTCGAAAAAAATTATTTTCAAATTGTTTGAATTAATGAATTTTCTTCCTATATATAAATAATAAACTGCCCCGTACAGCATTCATTCAACAATTTGATAACGTTCCAGTAACATTCCAAATTGTTGGAGTAATGTTGCTACAAATTTACGTGTTGCATGATCCGATTGATACGCTCGTATCAATTTAACTCTCATTATTTTACACCAAGTATTTATCTGTATGTGATTATTCACTTTCTATTGTACTCAATCTTGTTATAGTCACACAGTTGCATAGTTATACGATTGTTTCATCCGAGAACTAGTTCTCTGCACGTCACGTCGAATTCCGCCGCCTGGCGCGGATTTGCGTATTCGACACACGCAAGTCCTCCGGCTTACGCACGACGGAACAGGACCGAGGTGTGCGATAGTACAAGCTTATCTTAGAAAGCGGGAAATGCAATAGAAGTAATAACATCCCCTTATTACGACGTTACACGCGATATAGGATCGTGAGTTCGTGTTTCACAAACGTTACCTACACTTAGCTCCACTACCTAGCTTATATGTACAAATATCTGTTTGTATTATCTACATACCTGCATATACATATTCGCGTGCGTATATACACGTATGTCCACGTGTATACATAAGTGTTGTGTGTATCACGTATAGTGAAATGCATTACGTATCAATACGAATGTACACGCTTGTCCCTTATGCGACAGTATCGTATATATATCGTGTATATGCGTGAGGCACTCACTGACCTTGCGCAAGTATTGCTGCTCTTTGTGTGTGTTATGATTGTATTAATATGTATATGTCTGTCTGTATATGCGTATATTGCTTAATGTAATATACGCATATACAGACGATAGATTGTACATATGAACAAAGGAATGCCGGTGCATTCGAGTGCATAGCGTGTGTATGTGTGATACGTATTACATCGATAAGCCACGCTTACTCGCTTGGTTAATATTATATGGATGTGCATGTGAGCGTACACGGATGCATTACAGGACCACGCATTATGTTTACGCGCGTTAGATGCGCGCATTTATGCGCAACGCTCGAGTTTGCGAACAAGGAACAGACATTCAAACGTGTTTATTACCTGGTACGGTGATGTTGCACAAACAAAGAAATAACAATACTTTCCACCGTAAAAAACTACAAGTATCTAAAATTACGTTAGAAGTTAAGTTAAGCAAAAACTGTGTAGCTACTTAGATATTCTCATTCTCTATGTAAATTTAATGTAAAACATTAAGCTGTTTTTATATAGCCTGTTTAATATAGTGAGAAATATTATTGAAATATTATTTTGTTATTAGTTAAACGCAAAGACATTAATATTTAATTCAAGGATTAACAATAGCGCTGGTTACATATGCAATTGCATTTTGTTCTCGGTTAAAAGCAGTGATAATGAACATTTAAAAAAATATGGTGTTTCATATAAGCGTTGATCAGCATATGCATTATACAGTATCGCGTGGATGTATGAACAATTGACGTTCGGCGGGGCTATTAATAATAAAAACTATACCTCCCGTGACCTCGCTGACCAATCAACACGATATTTGTGATATAAATTCAGTACATTCGATATCGAAAAAATTTCTGTCTGAAATCAATTTGAAACTCGGGCAATAACTTGTATTTTATTGTACGCCACACCAAAATAAAGTTTACGTATTGTAGGTTGAGAATACTGGTTACATTGTAGTAATATTTATCGATTTTTAAATATAAAGTCTCTATCAAAGAATTTTATTGAAGTAAATATGAGAGCGCAACCCATGCAAAAATTGTATGATTTTGCATCAATGCTCGAACAACAAAAACAATGATACATATATATTTAAAAAAGGTAGCAACAAAGCCAGCCAATAATATAATGCGGTTTTAAATTACTTACAAAATTTTTTGTATGTGAAGAAGTTCACATATAAGTTGACGCTTTAATTATTTAGAAAGAGAGAGCATAATAATAAACGAAAATATTGAATTAAAATTTAGAATTAAATGTACAATGAAAAACACAAATGCTGTTTAAGCGAAACCCATTGAGGAATAAAGTTTATTTTATTACTTGCAATTTATTTAATAAGAATTCGTTCATCAGTATTAATCTAACAAAATTTCCCAAACATATTTATAGATGCGAAATTGCTGCAGATATGAAGTATATTATATAAAGTCAAGACAATATAATAATGTACGCATCACTTACATATTTTACTTACAAGTACCATCGCTTTAGGCACAATTTTGGGGGTAATATGCACAACTGTATCTACGCCCTTAATATATTCGGATGCATGTATGCGTGCATTCATGTAATCGTAGCGGAGGGTTGATAAATTCGCCGGAAGGAAGTCGCAAAGGGGTTGTTCAAAAAGGTACCTCGCCGCCAAAACTTGAGATTTCGCTGATTGCAGGGACGAATTGCGAGCGTACGAAGGGCTGACATCTAAAGGGTTCGTTGCTAATAAAATTTACTCATAAAATGAGAGCTTACCCTTAGCAAAGCACCAACAGAGTGAGTTCTTGGGAGAGATTATCGTAACGTCACTGATGTGTGTAATAATGATGCAGGCCGCTGATTACTTTCGCAACAGCCTGTTATTTGCTAGAGCAACATCAAGGGGTGTAAATTAATAATGTTAACAGTATAACGGAAAAGATAAAAAATTAATATTTCGATGATAATTATATATGTATTAAATTACAGACAATTTTCTTTTTATATGCTTCGTAAAAAGATTGTTTAAATTGTAACTCTCCTATTTTAACTCTTCTATTTTTATTTTATTATTTTTATAATCTCAAAGTTGAATAATTATTAAATATATATTTTAATTACTTATATGACATAATTAACGATATAGATTAATTTTTATATGCATGTGAAAGAGAGAGAAAGAGGGAGAAAGTATTTGTTTAAAGCACTCTAGGATGACATTTCCTGAGACACATAAAAAGTATAGAATTACTGCAAGAAATTGATGCCAAAAAAATACAGAAAAAAGAAAAATAGAGAGAGAGAGAGAGAGAGAGAGAGAGAGAGAGAGAGAGAGAGAGAGAGGGCCTAGCTTTATACCTAAATACTTTATTAATCATTTTGTTATTATTTTTTACTTATTACATATTATTATCGAAATACTTTAATCACGTGTTTTTTTATTCACTTTCTCTAGGTAATGTGGGTTTTTTATATGTATATATATTGTTTTTATAAAACGTACATATCGCTGAAGAAATCCTAACAGTTTAAGCAGATTCTTTTTCTTCTCAGCTTCACTAATGCCTTGTCGAGAATACGTTTCATCTATTGATGGAGGGAAAATGTTCTGATAGAACGATCTCAATCGAAAGTCTGTCGCCATTTCAAGATTCTTCATTGAAGAAGCATCTTATTTGCTTTTGTCTCGAACGTAGAGCTCAATTATTGCTTGGCGAAGCGAAAGGATTCCATTCGTGTTCATAAAAAAAGGATATAAATGGCTTTTTTATCGTTTTGTCCATCAAGAGTTGAACGGTTTTACGATTGTCATGGAAAATCCGTTTTCCATTTCCGACGAACAGTGTAGATTTCTTAACCTTTCTCGATTCAGCAGCTTCTAAAAATTAGAAAGGTAATAAATATTAATACTTTATTCATTGTGTGTGTGAGCTATAAAACAACATCATGAAGGCACAGATTAAATTATCGCGTTTACAAAATTTTATCGTCTTTATTTCTTCGTTTGCATTATTTCATGAAATTAAATGCATCTCAAATTAACGTTTGGTAGATTTACTAAATGTTAATATTTCAATAAGAAATATTACAAAAGCAATGCTTGCTGCTATCAACTTTCTAGATTTAACAAATAACTTGGTGAAACGTTTACGATTTTGAATATTAATTTTCAACTAATATATGAAACACAAACATATCTAATCTATTTCGTCACATATTTAATTATTTCCATAATCAAATAATCTATTTCGTCATTTCTTATTCATTTATAAATTTATTTGTATCTCACATGTAGTGAAATGGCTCACATTTATGAATTTTAGTGAAGCGTAAAGATGGATATACGAAAAAAAATTACATATTGCCAAATCGATCTCGTATAAATCGCGTTTGAGGTTCCACACGCCATTAAAAAGTTTCCGCTTCGATTGCGTCGCAAATAAATATCGATAATCCCCGAAATTTCTGGCGGCCTCTCAAAATAATTTCGCGACTGGGGGCGGTTTATTCCGGAACGATCGAGCAAAGGCGCGACGATTTCTCGAGGGTGTGGTGATGTGGGCGATCTAACCCGCGAAGGAACGCGAATACCGTAAGAGGATGGCAAAGAGGCGTGGGGCATGAGGCAGAGGCTTGATGGAAGTTTACAGCTGTTTGCGTCGGATATCGATGATCGCGAGGGAGGCGGCGATGCAATAAAAAGCGAGCGAGCGAGCACGACGTTGCGGGAGACGGAAAAGAAATTTGCCTCTAAATTCCGCCGCTGCGTAAGGGGCGTGAGGGGTGGTCTTCGACAAACCCCATGCTGAACCACCGCCCCCGGCCCGGAATAAGTAGATCGAGATTCGAAGCGCGCCTTTGCTGACGCTACTCGGCTGGATGCCGCTGGAACGCAATAGAATCCCTTCCACCAACAGGGATCCTTCAGGATACTACGATATCGCGGCTAAACGAAGCGCTTTCCGACTGATTTATCCACTCGATCGCTCAACCCCTTCCGTCCCCTCTGTCTATACTACCACCCTCAACTTCAACTGTCTCTGCATTCTCTTAGAGCGCGGCGCGACTTCGCAGAGAATTTTTCTTTCTTGCAAAGAGTGGCTCCAAAGAAAATTTAAGTCCATAGAGCGCCTGTAAAGTATGTCGGTATTCTGTCGTGCGGAAAATGTTTCGACGTAGAAATATCGAGGGAGAGAAAATGGATAGAAAACCGTGTTCGATAAAAACGACTGAACGACTAGGAAAAATTCCTGACAATCATGTGTCTCTTTTAAAGCTACGAGATCGGAATGTATAACTTTCTACGATTCTTGACACTTATTTCGATCGTGTTTGAATTATACGATCATACTCTCTAAATTCTTTGCAGTGAAATCTCACTTTAAAGAATGAAAATTGAGCTAGTTTTGAAAAAATAGTGGCTCAATTTTTTCAATCTTTAAAAGTGAGATTTCACTTCTCAGAGTGACATTTATTCTAAAAGTTTTAGAGTAAATAATAAAAATTATGATTTTAAAAATAATTTAAATTTTTCGTTCTTTTCTACTTATTGATATATAGAGTGTTCTTCGAATCGGTCACTACAGTTTCTGAGATACTTGCGATGGATTGACAACAAAAGTTTGCTTTAGGTATCCGTCGTAAGTTTGTGAATTGTGTTGTAAATATTAATTGAATATTATCTTGAGATCGAATAATCTCAAAATGATACATAATGCTATACACTGAAAAAAAAATTTGTTCAACATTTAGTTACAATTAAACATTTAGTTGTTTGCAAATTTGGTTAATTCAACAAATTTTATTTAATCGAACCGTTTTATTTAACCGTAATCTGCTTAACATTGAATAGTTTGTTAAGCAGATTACGGTTGAATTTAATTTAAAAAAATTTGTTGAATTAACCAAATCTGCAAACAACTAAATGTGTTTAGTTGAAGAAATTTTTCTTCAGTGTACTAATAAATTCTTTTTATATATTACAAGAATGGAAAGAAAAATATATAGTTCTGTTAAAAAAACATAATTTGACTTTAATTTTTTTATTAAAAAATTAATAAATTAAAAATTTTTTCTTACGCAATTTATTAGAATTCAACTTTTGTTAGAAACGTTTTGTTGTATATTTAGCGAAAGTATCTTAAAAACCGATTGCCACCAATTCGAGAAACATCCCGTAAATTACTATCAACTCTATATTTTTTAATAAAAATTTGTACGTATTTAACTTATTATAGAACCGTATTACTTTTTTATCGATCGCATAAAACAATTCTCGCGTTACTTTCTTCAGCTTTCCGATTGACAGAATCGGGTGATGCCTCAATCCGTGCAGTTTACTCAGCGAAAACGTTTTCGCAGTCCGTAAAGCAGACATTGGCTGAGCTCGATAGTCGGCGAATCGCCGGATTTATAATATATCCGCCGACAGAATCTGAATTATTTTAGAGACGCGGGCAAACCTCTTTGATTCTGGATTTCGTGAGACTCCGTTGCCCAACAAATCGCCAGTAATACGAGAACCGAACGAGTCGAGGGCGTGGACGTAGAGGAAGAAGCGTACACGTATCCGCCGGCGTTGCTTTTTCCGTTACCCGCCTATTTTCGCCGCCACAAATCATTCGGCACCCAGGAAAATATGTTTCTCCGACGTGGCTAGAGACCCGCATTAAAGCGAACTCACAGGGACGGTTTTTGAATTTTTCAATATAACACGGGATGATTCTTTATTAGCGTATAGCAGAATATCACAGCATAAATTCTTTAACTTTTTATTTATTTATTCTTATTGAATAGAACATCAGAATTTAAATTATCAGAATTTAAATTATACCTCCACATCATCAGAACATTGTTAGATTATTAATTATTTTTATATATTAATATAAAATAATAATATAAGCGGTGTAAAATAAAAAAATTCTTAATATTGTTGATATATTAAGTTCTTGCAAGTATCAAGATAGTACCAAGACATTAAGATTTACATTGCACGCAAAATATTTTTTGTGTTACAAATATAGAAAAACAAATTTTCTGCTAACTTTTGAAATAAATATTTTTAACAATTTTTATTTCTTTTCAATTTTTAAATGTAGGATTTAAATTAACAACTATAATATATTGTTATTAATATTTTTTTTAATAAGATTTTTTTTCAAAAATTATAATTTTTTTTATTTATTTCTTAACCACTTATAAAATGGCTCCTTCCGTTTTTTTATCTCAATCAAGGAGCAATCCAGCCCTGTGATGTCCATCCAACTTCACACGTTTGTAAACCCATTAACAGTTTTAAGACGGTCTCTAGTTGTGTGTACTAATGACCGTCGCTTTTCTCACTTATACCGGAAGAGAGATTTATGGGCCACTAAATGATTCTCCGGAATTTAATTGCTACTTTATTATCATGGTGTATGCTTAGATACTATGAGATAAACATTAAAATTTGGAGGAAATTCTTCAAAGGATAGAGTTATCAAACTGTATAAAACTGTATAAAAGTTTCATACTCAATTTGTGTGATATTAATAATTTTATTTAACTATCTTATAAACTTTTATATTACAACTAATGATAAAAGTACTTTTTAAAATTTAATTAAGAAACTTTATCACATGAAACAGCATATTTTCAACTAAAAATAATCTTTTTATCAAGAAATTCATAAATAAATATTTTATACATACAGAGCTATTTAAAAGTAATTTTAATAAATAAAAATAATGAAATAAATTTTTTGTATATCTTTTTTGAATTACAAATATATTTCAGGAATTATATTGAAAATATTATGAACATTTCAAAATTGACGTAGTGAATATCATACCAATATACAATTTCTCTAATATTAAATTAAAGAAAGAATAAACGTGAAATAACGTGAATGCAACGAATGTTAACAAACATTGGAATTGGCAATATATCGGATAAGGGTTTGTAAACCGTTCACGATATATTAGAATCCGATACTACACTGAGGGGTTTTTTTTAATTAGTGAAGTGAGAGAGGTCGATCCTAACGATCTTTACGCAACAGAAATACTTTAAAAGGGCTTACATAAAAGGACTTAAATAAAAAGTGCTTACTTGCCTTGGTATGGATTTCTTTTTTTGCGTTATGTTTCAAGCACACTTTAAACACACTTGATTTATTACGAGTCGTAATTCTTTTACAAATTCTTGCAAGAACAAACATTAAATGATAAAAGTTATTTATCTAAAATGTTAATATTGTTTCATTTATTTTTTTTCGGGAAATATTAAAAAAATATTTTTATTTATTCTTCTTTCAAAAACATGTTAAATCGATACTCCAATGTATCGAAGTTCATTGTAGTCATTTTTTTGTGATTGGTTCTGTTACAGTTGGCGATTTGCCGATTAGTTCTGTTGCTGTGCAAACTGCTGTTTACTTTGTGAACAGTTGTTATCGCTTTTTTAATAGTTGTGTATATTGAAGCATTAATAGTGTATATTAATTATATGAATTTATATATACGTATAAGTATTCAAGCATTTAAGCATAGTATAATAAAAAGTAAAAACTAGAAAGCTAAATAGCGTATATTAAGCAAGTATCTGTGATGTTAATAAATATTTATTAACATTTTTTTTATTTGATATTATTTTAATAAATATTTTTTTCATATTTTTAAGATTACTATTTGAACTAATTGCTATTTTTATAGTAATTATTTATTATACTTTATTATTCTTTATACATAATATACACATAATATGTTTCCCCATTAAAGACTTTCTTATTCATAGAAAATAATGAAAATAATGATCTAAAATTCAAGAATTTTTCAATTAAATAATAAAAATTTGAAAAGTAAAACTAAATATTAAAAATTTATTCGTCAATTGCCTTTTCATTATATGAGGAATAAAAATATATTCATATTAATTTGCCTTTTTATTGAACCATGAATAAAAATTTATTTATTTATTTGATCGATCTTGAATAATCAATAATAAGAAGAACAAGGTATCTAGTAACAAATTATTTTTAATGAATACATTAATGGTTGTTCGTATTTGTTCTAATACTTTCATTGAATTTAGCCAAAAATGTAAACTAAAAAAATGGAATCCTTACAAGCGAATATTTCAAAGAGTGTAAGAAAATGGAAAACGTTTCTTCGTAAGCTCCATCTGAAGTTCTCTGGAGAACTTTAAATGTCTGGGCGGTTCATTGACATAGTGTTAATAATACATGTCACGGATGTCAACGACCGGATCAACAAAGTCGACAACACGCGATGACGCTGCTTCTTAATTACCAGAACGCGAGCGCCTTAACTAATTACACACGGAATATAAAATGTTTAGACGCATCTGTTTCCGAGCGGCGTTAAGTTAAGGATTTTCGTAGGCCCTTAAACGCTTAAACGTTGATACTTACAATTTGTTACATGTAAATAATAGAGAATCTTAAATTTATTTCATAATTTTTCAACTCTTTTCATTGATGGTAGAAAATATTAATCACAATTGACTTTTGTGCGACTATTACACTACTATAAATTATACTACAAATATTAAAGATATTTAATATTTTGCTTAATAAGGTATATAATATTAAACTGGAAATATCCAAAGAAACTTACAACGATACGAGCGACACAGCCGTGAGCAAAAGGTTTAACGTGCGAAAGAGACCGCAGGAGCGGAGGCTCGCGGTGATTTGGATTCAACCACGGTATTATCGTTCTAGTCTATGTACGATATTACCGTCGGCAGGAGTAATAGTTAAGGACAATGGAATCTCGCGTAGCGATAGTGGTGGCGGCGGCGTCGACGACGACCGTTGACGGCCAACTGATATAACGTATACGTTACTGTGGGTGACGGACAATAGCTGGTAATTAATTACCTACAAAGTACAGAGAGAGAGCTGCATTGTAGTCTGTATCTGGTATTTATCTTGAAACATTAACAATGCACCGAGAGATGCCGGCGCGAGTGGTGTGGCGAGGTGCCGCGTGCGCGAGAGGTAGAGAAAGATATAAGCGAGCGCAAGAGGAATCTCCGCGCTTACAAAGGGATTACCGTCGTAAGTAACGCAGTATCCAGCGTGCGTATTCGCCATCGTTTACTGTTCCTCGTTTCTCTCTCTCTCTTTCTCTCTCTCTCTAGGATCTTTTGGGATTTTCCATCAGACGTGGCTTGCCACTTTTAATATTTGAAAGATAATACTTATTCATATCCAGAGCGAATATTTCATATAGAAGTGAGACACAGAAATTAGTCATCCGTATAATAATAATCGTATTGTATATACATATATGTCGAAGTACATTACTTATACATATGTTTTCTTTTTGTAAGAAGAATGTAATATTTTTCTTTTTTACTATATTTCTTCCTTATATTACATTATTTGTACTCAAAGCTTCAACTAATTTTTAATTACGTGCAAATTACTAATTTTCTCACTTAAAGATGTTTATATCGATTTTCTTACAATATAATTCAACAATAAAATTCCTTTTTCCATTCAATGATATTAATGATATTTGTTATATTTATGTAATTCGTTTTTATCATTCATGTTTGAATCTTTTTCAAATTGTATCCTTAAAAGTTAAATTAATAAAATAATTCAAGTAAATTCATTTAAGTAAATTGATTTGATTTAAATTAACTAATTTAAGTTATTGAATTAATTAAAAAAAATTTTCTTTTTTTTTTCGTTAAAAATCGATGAATGCAAGGAAAATTCTATAATTTTGAAGCTGCAAAATATAGTCAAAATAACTTGATCTCTTTTTAATCCATGGAAATGGGTTTCTGCTCATCGTGGAAATTCTTGTGATGTGTTCGCAAATAAGAAAAGGGTCGGAAACGTCGTTGTATGTGGAACGTTGCATTCCCAGAATATACCTCCAGTACATCGCCGATTCGCAAGAGGTACATATGTAACTGTAGCTAAGGGTCGGAAATTCTCGTCGCATTACCGGCCAATCGTGTGCATGGGCCGTCGTCTGGTACGCCTAATGCACGGCACCTAATGCAGTCGTGTTTCGTGCGAGGTACTCACCCCTTCACCCTCGTTTCAACCCTCTCTATGTTACCGCAAGCTCGGGACACGAACGGTCAGATTGAAATCAGAGTCCGCGATGGGGTAAAATGGCTCGTGCCTTGCGGAGTAAAAGGAATAGAATTATCGTTTGGAATCGGCAACATCATTTGTATTCCGAGTTTATTCCTTCGAGAATACGTCAATCGATTGATCGATTGGGGTAATCTTTCGGTATTATTTCGTTAGTGCAGCTAATTTTAAGAAAAAAAGATATTTAGATATATAAAGTGCAGAATGTGAAAGTAAAATATTTCTAGAATTATTGAAAATTATTGTATTTTTTATATTATTATTATATTATTGTTATTATCATATTTTAGTAAGAATAATCTCTTGATAATAATAGCTAATTAATTAATTTTTTCGTATATATAACTTTAGACTTTTTATATACGATATGATGATCATAATCTCTATAAATCTTACATAATTATACGCGACATAAATCTAACCACATATATTTTTTTTCTGTTCTAGGTGAGTCCACTTTGCTATTTTTACTACATAAGTTCCAGATAAGTTTTTCATCAAAATGCGGTAAGACAAGATTGACTGTTTTCAAACTTAAACTTTGCCATGGCATGCAATGTTCTTTGGGTGCAAGTAATCTTGCTTCCTAATTCTTTTAACGTAATCTTCTTTTTATATTCTTAATATAAAATCTTTCTATCGCAAACACACACACTTTAACAAATTTTATAATACATAGCATTAGAATCTTTAATTTTTTTTTTTCAAGACTTGTGATAGTTGGTTCGACATAGAAATGTCATTCCGATAAAACATGTACCATAGACACGAACCATTTAAGGGTATCCTAATTGCGTCGAATGAGATCTGGGATACGATCAACTGGGCAGTGTACCTTCGAGAGACACAAGGGTCGCCCGTTAGAAAATTGTGTATCGTCCGATGCGGGACGCATGTCGCCGCGGCGCGTCGTAGCGCACGAAGAGAAGAGATGCAATCGGCCATGTAAAACAGGGCTGCTGCCAACGTACGTCCACCCTTTCCTCCCTTTCTTTTCTTTACCGCTCTTTCTCTCTTTCTCTCTCTCTTTCTCTCTCTCTCTCTCTCTCTCCCCCTCCCTCTCTCTCCCTCGACCAGTGTAGCGTTGTGCAGCGCGCGAGTGTAATCACGAATGGTCACGAAGGTGCGAGGGAGTAGACGAGGACGGCCTCTCGTCGTTCTTCTCTTCTTATATTCCTCCTGAGCGATTAATCCTCCGGTCAGTGCCGCAATTCTGATTTGATCTCGTAGCGCCTTTCGATACCTCGCTTCGTATTTATTAATCGGAGCGATAATTTGAGTATATTTTAAGATACGCACACACACATACACACAAGGAGAACTTGATTCATTGCTCGATTTTCAACTAACAGGTAGCATGCGACTAAATGAGATTTATTACCTTGCTGTACGTAAAAAAGAAGGCTTCCGTGCAAGTCATAATTGATAATATAAACGGGAAACGCGTAGCTCGTTCTATTAGTTTAATTTTGAAAAATCGAAATGTGGTTATATCGATTAATATAACTTCCCAAATAGCACAGTAAGCAAGTAAAACACAACTTATTATTATTACAAGTACAACTTATTATTAATCAGTAACAGTTAAAATTTAAACATAAATGTGCAAAGGACATTGAGTTGTAATAATAGTTGATAAAAACATTATTTGGAATCACTTGTTTATAAAAAATAAAACTTTACAGAAAATACATTAGATACTATTATTATCATTTTGATGAGATTATCACAATGGACTTTCAGGAAGTAGTATATTGCAAGGTGGATAGAAAATATTTTCGATAAATTTGCCCGATATCGAGAAAGTAATCAAAGTTAAAGATTTAAGGGTTGTTCACATAAATTTCATTCCGTGACGATAAGATGCGAATAATTGCGTGAATGCGACAATTATGGGACACTCAACGCGCATTTCACACCCTCTTCATCGCAATAGTTGGCAGTAGTCTCGTCTCGGAAGAAGGACTTTCGGGACAGACTTTGGCCACTCCATTCGCCGACCTCGAAGTACCTTGGCTGCTTCCACCATGTACGCGCTGGACTCGTTCCTGAGTGGCTTCGCGATTGGCGTACTTAAGTAGGACACGGCCGAAGCGTTAATGAATCTCTCTCGGGACTTGTCTGCGACGCAGGATCAATATCCTTTAGCGGACTCCTTCTCCGTGGAACTCTTGTGGAACGACGTCGATTTACAATACGTTTAATCACGTTTTTTCTTGCAAATTTTGTTTTTCGCTCTTTCCAGCGTTAAAATATTAAAATTTTAACGATTTAATAAAAGCAAATATGAGTTTAATGTTCCTTACTGCACAATACTTGCTTTTCGCATTAATTCGTACATATTAATTATCGTAAGAGGTAATATTCTGGCTAAGAAAATCGCTTATGATTTTGCTTTTGAATAACGGAAAAGAAGACTTAACGGAAACGCGATATTTGAAAAAATATTTGAAATATTTCTATTTTATAAATGACTTATTTTTATCTGGATTTTTTCAAATATCGACGATAAGATATCGGGCGAAGTAGCGCATTGGAAACTGATTCCCAGTTGTCAAGCTATCACCGACCGAGCATTATATCATCCATTATATTATATCCGATCCCGTTATGACACAGAATTATGATTCACGAGCAAAACATTTCGCCGACCGAAGGCACTTTTTCTTCGGCTTCCTCGACATTCTTGAAACGCGAGAGAAAATAAGGCGTCGTGGCTTTTTTTGTACGTGTTTACGAGGGAGATTTCTCTCTTTCACAAAGAGATGATTTGTGGCGCCGGCTTTTTCACCATTCCCAACAGGTTGCATGGCATGCCCGAAAATCAATGATCGTGATGGATCCCTCGTCCGCGATTCTGATATAACCAGTATTGGAAAGGATCGCTGATTGATACGGAAATTTATCATTGTAGCTAATATCAGCATACTGTATGTCGACATTCAATATCTTATACTAGCGAAAATAGTTGCATGTTACTTCTTTTTCTTATATGCAATGTATGTTTTGTTGTATCTTTAAAGAAATGTACCTTTACAAAGTATCTTACTCTATACTTTATGGTAAATCGTAAAAGTTATACATATACGTCGTATAATTGGAGAAAATAATTTGAAAATTATGCTATAATTTTTATCAAATACATTTTTAATATGTTTGTTGCAATTAAGAAATTAATAAGGTTCGTTAGTTCAAAGATTTATACCAGTTACATCTTTTCTTTCGAAAAACGTTATAATTATATTACATTATGTAACGAAAAACAATCTTTTCCATTTTCAATATTCATATAAATGTATCATTTGCTAAATAACACATTCTTGTAATTTATCATTTAAATTTATACTTAAAAATCTAAAAGCATCATTTACAAGATTGTGAAAATTGTCGAAAACGAATCATAATTTCGTGTCCGAACGATGAACAGCAAAGGATTATTTCAGCCGTTTTTGTTCCGAATGTTTTGTTTCGCTTGGAAAGTACGGCGTTTATTCGCGACGCTTTTTTTCCATCGCACGCGTTTTATCCCTCGGTCGTAAATATGTACCTATCCTGCATCCCGTGTTATGAGAGCATCGCAGTCTCGCACTGAGCGTATTGCAAGAACGAAAGAAAAAGAGCGAGAACGAAACCGAACCATCCCTGTTTCTCTATATTACGTTCGGTTCCCGCTCCTACCTCACCTTACCCTCATCGGCCTGATTTTACAATCGGTACCCGGTGCAGACCGATACTGCATTTTATCCCTCGAGGGTGGGTCGCCTCGAGGGGCGCCCAGACGATTTTATTGGATGTGACATTCCCACCCTGCGAGACCCTCGATCTTTTGCCTCATCCCTTTCGTTCGGACAGAAAAGGGCTTCAAATGGCTGCAATATCCGCTTGTATTGACTCCTGGAATTGGGAAGACCTTCTTGTGTCCACGGAGTTGTCTCGTTTTCAGCGCTTTGCTAACTCTTTCGCTCGCACGTGGAATAAATTTATGTGTCAATTAGCATGTTGTTTCACGAATTACTCATAATTAGGGTAACTCCGGTATAAATATACGCCGCACTTATCAATAGTTCAATTTATCAAATATTATGTTTAGGATAAATAAAACCTTTATACTATCTACTATTAAGAAAAATATTAGAAATCTGAAATATTTATTTTTTTCATAAAAAAAATTTTTTTTAAACTCTCGCATTATTGCTTTACATTTCCCAACCGGTGGGATGTACAAGACATTAAACTGAACAAAGAATATGAGAGCTAGACCTAATCACTTTATGTAAGTTGTGATATACGATTGCACTACTTATTACATTGACAAATCGATTCAACTGATAGTTTTATTAATATCAATAGTAAAAGCACTGAAATAACAATACAATATTAATATCAAATATGTCATAAAAGCATATGACAAAATGATTGTGTGCAAATTACTTCTTTGATTTTTTTCTGGTTTTTGCGGTGTAAATAATGGAGTTATCCTATATAAGAGAGAGGCAGCATATTTAATGCTTGTTGAAAATTACTGTGCACAAAATAGATTCGCAAGGCATATGTATGCTAAAAAAGATATTCTGATTAAACCAACAAAAAACCTCAACAAAAATTACATGAACAAACAAAATTTCTGATTGTGATAACCAGAAATTTTGTTTAGACTATCAAAATATCGTTCTTGTTGAACTCTTTTGTCGACTTAATCAGAACATTTTTCTCATTATATACATGTATATATTTCTCAGCAAGAAAATGGCGAGAAATTGAATATAAAAATACAAAGTTGTATCTACAATGAGATTTTAACGTATAAAACTTAAGCTTTAAGCCTTAAGCCACAAAAAATTGACCAATCACAGTGGAATGTTAAGAGAATAATGGACTGATCAATTTCTTACAGTTTAAGGCTTAAGCTTAAATTTTACGCTTTAAAATCTTATTGTAAGCACCGCTTAAAATACTTTCGCTTTACTAGTAATTATAATCATAATCGGTCAATGTATGATTGCTTATAATTTACAATTAGATCTTAGGTCTTAATCTCTTTTTAAAGAAACATTAATTTCAAGTGGATCAAAGAGATTATAAGTGCATGTGGCTGATTATTTAACAAATAGCCTGGTGTCCCTATGTTAGATATTTATCCTTCACTGTTTATGTTGTTAGCGATCCATCGCTGTGTTTGTTAAGGTACAGATGGTCAAGTGCATACCGCTTCAAAGTGTCGTTCTGCCGGAAGGATTCCTAAGGGCGTCGTCTGGTGGGACGACCCGACACAGACTCGACTCGATCCGACGAAAGAGATTACGATCCTCTCTCACCCCTTTGTTTGCCCTCCCTCGCGAGCCACGAGAGCCGAAATAACGTCTTCCGCGCGGCGACGCGCGGCTACGGAGCTGTTAACGTCGCACTAAATCTTGTCGAGGGCGCAGAAGGGGAATTACGTTTTCGTTTGGGCACTTCGCCCGATGGATTGTAAATCGGAGTGGAGAAGCTTTCTTATGGAGTTCCTGGGGATCCCTTTTCTCTCTCGCAATCCGCTTCCTGTCGCTGCAGTTTATGCGCTCGCTACCCGATTATTTCTCGGACACTCGTTTATATGCATTATGGATTGAGTGAAAAGCATTTTCGTTCAATAAGAGTGAATAAGATTTGGGTCATTAAAAAAATTTTGGAATTTCTGTTTTATTTCCATTTTTTTCTCGCAAAGCAGAAAAATTCAAGCATTTTTTTCTTGAGAAATATTAATTAAATATCTAACAATTATTATACATTTTTCCTTTGCTGTGATGATATCTTTATTGCAATTTGATTGCAAAGAAAATAACAAAAAACTAATAAGAAAACTAACTACTCGTCTTTTATTCATTTAAAGATCTTGTCTCAATGCTCGAGTAATCGCATACAAACTTTTTTGTCTTTAGACGTTTTAACGTTTTCAATGTAAGTGCCAGAAGATAATTCATTTCTTCCGCTGAAAATGCTGTTTATTTCAAGCGTGTCTTCGTTTTAAAGAACATCGCATAGCAGGTACGAAACACGCTCGCTTTGTTTGGCTCACTGCCAAAAATCTAATGTCTCTCAAAACGGCTGCGATATATTACATTGGAGATGCATTCACGTTTTTGCAGGAATAATTGGGTGGGTTTTAAGTCGCCGCCTTTTTCGACTATAAATCACTCAGTTTTTCAACGCCACCTCGCCAATTTTCCGCCTTGGCGTTTTATCATTCCTCGGGTCTACGCCTTCGTTCCCTCCTTCGGGAAGGTCTCCGCGAATTTCTTTGTATTGCTTCACGCCTTAATTTACATTCGTACGATCCTTGATAGGATATTTTGCATTCAATGACAATCATCAGCGAGAAGAACCGCCGTGAACGGCGAGCTCTCAAATGTGACATTACCTATGTTAATAGGCCCCGTAGATCACGATGGTGGACAGCGCAATAACCCAGATTCAAACGTCGATGATTTAGGACACTATGCAAATGATACCTGGTGTGACAGGATGCAATGAAACTGTCGGGGTTTATCATCTTTCATCCTGTGCCTCCCTTCCAACATCTTATCTGTTCGAATGTTAATTCGAAATTTGTATCGAGAGAAAGTACGCAGACATAATCGCAACACGCGACGTATTCCGAAAAACAACACATTTCTATATTTCTTTAATACATTTCTATATTTTATATATATATATATATATACATACATACAATATACATATGTATATGTATATTCAGTGTGTTCCAGAAATCATAGTACAAGAGGATAGATTCTACATGAAAAAATAAGTTGAAAACATATAAAATATTTTTTTATATGTTTTCGAAAAAATATTGATTTAAATATTCGTCGATTATACTATATTTCGACTTAACAATTCTTGCTATGACTTAACTATTCTTTGCAGACTACTATTTTGGCATTTCTGCCCATATTTGCGTTTGTTGAATACTCGAAACATACTTAATAAAACAAGATATTTACGCACGATGAATTTTATTATTTTATAAATTGTTGAAAATGTCTGAAAACAATAACTTTTCATATAAAAAAATTTTATTCTATATTATTTTTGTATGTAGAATTATTCCCTTTTCGGTTGGAAAACCACTTTTCGAAACATCCTGTATATGTTTACTTATACTAAAAACCTACTAACCTACCTTTTTAATTTAACTTAATAGATTAACATTAAAGATGATTGTGCAACGCACGAAGATATTTATGCGTCCGAGTGACTATCACGAGCAATGATTTACAGGTCTCTTAAAGATGGAGCCGTTTCTCGCAAAGCCAAAAGAGCGTTTATCCGTCATTGTAAGACGATAAATCAAAACAAGTCGTGTCGCTGCGACTGACACTTCTTGCGCTCACGAGAACGTGTGCGAATGACACGGAGATGGAATTAGCGTAACACGTACTCACACTCGAAAGCTCGCGGAATCCTGGGGTGGAGGAGCTCGTGCCGAAGGCGGGGGATGTCTTTTTGACTGACTTGCGAGCGAGGCGCAACTGGCAAAAATACGAATAAGAACGAACGCGGCCTCAGCAGCCATCGTTTAAAGTATCGCCAGCGATTTATCATTGGCCGCATTAATGGCACCGGAATTCCGTGTATTCCATTTGTATCTGTCCCCCACTGGCCGACCCCCGAGCTGGAACTCTAACCTCGTGCCAAAAGAAACGGACCTGCTCGATCACCTCCTTTCCGTACCACCTCTCCATCCCGTCACCTTCCTAACGGCGGTAAAAGCCGCGTTATTAATTCAGGAAACGACGCCCGGCACTATTTCCACGGAGGGGCGTCTCTCGAGCTTGCTGTAGACGTGCATAGTCTCGAGAAAAAAAATCTCTTTCTGATAAATTGTGACCTTTATGAAATCTTAGAAATTTAAAAAGATTGCTACTTACTCGATACTTATTTATATTACTGATTATATTTAAAACTTTAGATAAATATTTAATAAAGATAACATAACCGATATTTCATGAGATAATTTCGTGACATGATAGGAGTCAGTACAAATGTCTTATAATAAAACTATTACATTTTTTAATTTTTTTAAAAATGTCTTACTTGTTAACATAAAAGATAAAGTATTATAATTCGCGAAAATTTAATTTTCAGTATTTAAATAATTTATAATATTTTACGTCTGTCTTGTCAAGCAAAGTAAAAGGACATTGCTTTTCCAAATTTTCCTCTTAAAAGGAAGATAATTACACAATTCTACTCACCGGACTGACTTAATTTTGGAAACATCTCTCTCTCTCTCTCTCTCTCTCTCTCTCTCTAGAAATATACTTCATGTGCAGTTGGGGAACGGCAGCATGGTTGGCTAGATTTCCCTCTGTGCATTTTCCAGCGAAGGGGGACGAAGGGCAAAGCCTGGCTGGCTTTTCTTTCGAGTGTGCGAGAAGCGAACCTGCGGCTATATCCTGATTTCGCTCGAGGTGGAATCGGGCAGCCCGCGGACCATCTGTCCATTTCCTCAGAGAATGCTACCGTTCGCCTCGGGGAGTCTCGGCTGGCGCTCGAAATCGAAGCACAGGATCAACCTTCGCCGAAGTGAACAGAACGCAAGAGAGAGAGAAAGAGAAATTTGGCGATGATCTTCCCTCTTCTCGTTCCGCTTCGAGTTTCGCTCCGCTCTCTTTCTCGTCCCGTTGTTTTTCTCATTTTTGTGCGGATCGCCCTGGCGGTTTTGTTCCCGCTACGTATTTTCCACCGGCTTTTTATTCGGTACCGGATAAAAACGAAGTTCGATCGAGAGACACGATTCTAGGTATATTAACTCGTTTACATCGACTGAATAAATAGACTACAGGTCATCCACGGCACTTCCGATTTTCGTTTGGTAAACAGTCCATATTGCCGATGGTATCTTATGAGATACTAAAGTGTAGCCGTATGCAAATAAAATATAAAATTGTATTACAATGTACAAGCGTATTTTTTTCCAAATATATAATGTATTTGTTTTCTGTTCAATGACTCCTTCATGAAATAGTTTCAACATTTTTTATAACATATAACATTGGGATATATCCAACATATATTTCATCGAAACAAGAATATTTTTTCAAAGACTTAGAAATGTCTATTAATGATAGTTAATAATATATATATTTATATTTTGTCGCGCGAGATTGACGTTGATAATAAAATGATATACGAGAGAGAAAATCTTTTAATTAATTAATTAATCAGTCAACCGCTAAAAGTCACGATTCTCTCTCTCTCGTCCTTCTTGAGAAATGGCTAAAGAAACTTTGCCCTAAATACATTTTCTATCATTCAAACGTCGTGAAGATATGATTTGCTTTGTTAAAAGTGATATAAATCAAATTATATATTAATACTATTCAATTCTGGCTAAACTTTAGTAATGTTGGAACATTCAGAAATACGTACTAAATTTTAATAAATATTTGTTTGAATAATACTATTTTAATATTCATGGTAAATAAAAATTTACTAAATAAAAAAAATAAAGTTAAATCGAATTAACTTGTATTAAATAAATATATGATTTATAATATTTGATGATAAATATATTCAGTGAATGTTCAGCTGGTACTATTTAAACAAAAGTTTATTAAAATTTAATATATTTTTTTCTCAGTGTAGTGTGAAAGCCAAACAATATCAAATTTAGTATCAACCAATTTCGAAAAGTTTTACCTGACAACTGCAATAACGCGACGCGTAGTGACGCATAATATTTGCATTACATTTAATGAAACGTTAAACTCTTGAGCAAAATACGCGTGAAATAAAAAATATAGATGCGAAGCGAATTTGTAGAAGCCGAGCGGGAGAATAACGCGGGGGATGGTTTGAGGGAGTCAGTTTGTTTAATCCGACAAGTGTCGGTAAATATGGACGACAAATAAAAGACTTCGGAGCGAAAATTTTACGGCACACACACACACACACACACACACACACACACACACACACACACACACACACACACACACACACACACACACACACACAGGAGATGGAACCGAAATTATACAACAATAGAATGCTTGTTGGAAGCCTGACGCCAACGCGGATGGAAATTCAGCTTTAATATTTCTTTTGTGCCCGGTTAGACATCCCCCACCTTTCCCTCGGGACCGAGCGAGTGGGCGCCCAACCCAATTATGTAAATTCGCGATTACATAATTAAACAGTTACCACGACGATGGAGAAGGGGGAGGTGAGAGAAGCACGAAATTCGTCCCTCGATCCTTCCCTGCCTCTCATACTAGATTTTCTTTCCGCTGTGGATATTTTGATAAATCTGGCGCCGTGCCGATCAGATCTCTTAGTCCGTTGAGAAGAAAGGAAAGAAATATGTCAATCTCTGAATAGTTTTGTTACCTATCAATCACGTTTCACGCTGAATGTCCTCCAAACATCATATTAGTGAATGAAAAAAAACCTGCATATTTTTCAGAACATGAATATTTTTTCTTGTTTGACAAACTGACAGGGGTATCAAAAAAGAACGTCAATCTCGTCATCGGGAAAAATAGATCACCAGGGTTGATGATCTAAGCGTGAATGACCTGTTCTTGCTCTTTTTCTTTCTGTGGTGTACCTTTTGTCTCACACCTTGTGCAAATTATTACGGATAATTGCGCAGATGTTTTCCGCGTTATATGAAGCAAGTAACCGCGTTAAGCGATAACCACAAATATAGAATGAGATAATAGAATCATTAATTTAGAATTTACAAACATCCAAATAATAAAAAGATATATACTTATTATATATTGAAGTCAAAAACATTTTGTATCTATAAATTAGCCAGCGGTTTTCTCAAAGTATTATTATCATTATTTTTATATTTGCCCTTTACGGACGAATGTCATCGCAAGCGGTGTGGGATTCGCACAATGTCCATATCGCTATCACGATATGGAAAGGAAGAGAAGGAGATACGGTGGAAGAGATGCACATGCAGATGCGTATAAATGCATCATAATTTTCCCGTGAAAGACGGTGCAACGATCGCTATGCGCTCGTTTTCGCGATCGTAAAGAAATACGATAAGCCGCTCGTTTTTTTTTATCTTTATCACGTATCTTTGACTTAAATTCGGATAATAGGTTATCTAATGACGAGCCGAGCGGCGACAGCCTCCGGCTTTATTGCTTTTTAATCCCTACGCGATTCTTATTTATTTTCCGCGTTCCCTCCTGCGTATGCTCTTTTATCGACTCGTAATTTACACGTTATCGTTGTCAGGAAGGGCCTCGAACTGCCGACTTGTATTTGCGCACCTCTCAACCATGATTGCTACGGACATTCCTCAAACAGGTATTTTAATCTCCGCCACTACCGCTATTTGGACATTTCCTGGGATTTGGGGGACGCCTTTAGTAATTACGTGTACGAATTGCCATCTTGTATCAATCTGTTCGGATTAAGGATAATCATTTTATTTCGCCCGGAATCGAGCCATGTCGACGGCCGAAAAGTAGGTCCATTAAGTGGTATCTTATCATTTGAGTCAGTGTAATCCCCAAACACATCTTCAATATATTCTAACTGTAACATTATTAAAAACAATTATTTCGATATAAAGTTGTTAAATAATTGATATACAAAAAAATATTATTTTTTTGTGTATCAATTTTAATTATATCTTAACAAAAGTTTGTAATTTTTTAAAATTATAATATAGCATATACATTCGCTAATTTACTGTACCTTATTAGTTTAAACATTTGCTAATTGAGGCTTGTAATTCAGATTTGAAAATAATGATTTTTTTCACTAAGGTTACAATTTTCTATATTTAATCCGAGGTTTAATCGTATTAAAATATTATATTATTAATCCTTTACGATAATTTTCCAGTCTTTTATACACGATGGATCATATCTGGATTAATTTTCATCACTTTTATAATATACATAGATTACTAAGTGATTTTTCATATATTTTAACATCTTTAGAAAGTATTTGTACGAATGTATATAAAAAAGAAAGAAACCGTAAAATTTTATTTAACCAGGCTTCTAGATTTCTATTTCAAAGACAAGAAATGTGCAAGACATATACAATTAACTCATTGTGTATGTGAAGGATTAAATAAAAAAATCGGTCTTTTTCTTTTTTCTTCGCGTCAATATAGAATTAATTTTGGACACAAAGTAAAAGAACTTTAATCGATAATTTGGTACCTATCATCTCTCGAAAATATGATATTTCAGGAAAGAGTTAATGGTAAAACTTTTGTATTCTCGTATCAAAAAGTGTTTCTCTTTCTTTTGCAATCGCGCATGGAGTATCGATTGGTATCCTGACTGAACGTCGATCCTTGTCTAAGTTGGCACAATCGTCGTGGATGAGCGCCGCCCGACTCACCTGCCGAGTGCGTACCTGTGCGTTCCTTTTGCTACTTAGGTGGTCCAGTCCGCGTACACTGGAGATCATTTTTTAAAAGAGTTTTCAGTTCAACGTGCACGCGGCGCGCGCGAGCTTTATTCTTCATTATGTCCGGTTATCCATCTTCGAGCTTGCTGGTCGTTTTTTCGGTCGGTGCGGGCGAGAGGAAGAGAGAGAGATAGAAAGGGTAAAAGAGAAACGAGAGAAAGAAAGAAAGGGAAAAAAGAAGTAAGAACCGGCTTTCGTTAGAATACTGTCTAAATCGACCACGCGTTTTCCCACATGAGGCGATTTTATTGCTTTCGCGGTGAAGGTACTAAAAAGCGACGGTAATAACGTCATATGATATATTCGGCATTTACTTATCAGTTAACGTGGTTTAGCTTATAAGAAAGTTATATATTACTTGTGGAGCTTAACGTAGAAACGATACGAGAAGAAACTATTGTACGTTGCGATTAGCAACAGTGATTTTCCTTGAATTATGTGAGTTCTGTAGAGTATTACAAACCATTCTTTCTTCTCTCATGCAACATGCATTAAAACAGATTACTTCAAGGATTTTTTATACAATCGTATGCTCTCTTTTCTGACTTCTTTCATGATATATTCTTTATGCGAATGAAACTCTAGTGTTTTAAATGCAGAAATATTTTACGTATTTTTCCTTTTATGTTCACAAGCGATTACGTGCCGCACGTATTCTTAAATCCTTTACAAACAGTTTTCTCAACGAACATATATATCCTAATAAAATATTCTAATAAACCTTGATTTTATTATCTGCTTAGACTTTTACCTTATTACTCATTTACCTATTTTTATCTAGGATATTTTCTTAAATTTCCTATCGACAATTCGTTACTAGTCCTATATAAACAAATGTTTGCAATGTTTGATATATCAATGTATCATATATCAATCCTCAATTATCAATTTCTTTTCTTTTTCTTAAAGTGACGTTTATATTGAGATTTTTTAAGGCGTCAAACTTAATCTTTTAAGGCTTATACCATAGGAAGAAATTGACCAATTATAGTCAATTATTCTTCTCACATTTGATATGATTGGCATCTATGATTAGTCAATTTCTTACAGCTTAAGACTTAAAGCTTAAATTTAATCTAAAAATTTCATTGTACAAGATCTCTATTTTGTAACTCTTAGATAATTTTTACCATTTTTATAAAACATGTGCACCTGTTGAAAATGATTTTTCTTATAATGTTCAGTCGGTAATTTTCAACCTATATTTACACCATCTGTTCTTTTTAACTAATGCATATTTTCTTTTTGAGTTGATACGCTTGCGATCTCTCTCTCTCTCTCTCTCTCTCTCTCTCTCTCTGTGATATATATAGTCATAAAAAGGTTTTAGTTCAACGGGTACATTATATAAATATACAGTTCTACATTTAATCAATCATCAGATTGTGTTATTGATGTACCCATAGTACTCTCAAACGCATGAATTACTTTAGCAACAATAATGTAACGACATCGACACGTTAAGAGTTACAGATAAAAAATATATTCTGTACTTTTTTCTTAATTACTTTTTAAATATTTGTTTTTTAATAAATCAACGTTAGACTTCATGTTAAGAATTAATTCATGACAAATACAAATATCGTTTCGTATATCGATATACGAATCGTACTCGTAAGCCTCGACACGTGCCGCGCGTTTCGACGTCGCGACGCCGAGCCGATTGGTTTAAAAAGGATTTTTTTTAAAGACGAGTCGTGGAGCACGAACGCCCGGGGACAGACGAAATTGCAGATAATTTGTAATTGTGGCATAGCGAGAGAGGGAAGGGATGAGGGAGTACAAGAGGATGGAGATAGAGTCAAAGAGCGAACGAGAACGTACGAAGGAGAAAAAAAATGAAACAAAGGAAAAATGCGAGCGAGACAGTTGTTTTCCGACGTAAACGAAATTACAAGGAAGCTAACCCGCGCAATGCGGACTCAATGGTCGTCGAAAACGTTCCCCGCTTTCATAGTCGCGGTCTCGTTTCACTCGTCCCTTTTTCTTCCTGTCTCTGTTTCTACGTCGCTTTCTCCGGCTTTTGTAGCACCATAATTTCGCGTATTAGGCCGCTCGCGATTTGCAGCTATGCATTCCATTGCGAGACATTACGCATAAATTATGAAACGATTTGTACTCCGACGCAGCTTTGAAAATAGCAGGAAACAGCATACAAATAATCCCGATTAAGTAAAGAACTGAAATAAAAAACGTTAATTTTGCAGAGGAACATCATTCGTTATCTTTAAGGAATATTGCAAATCATTAAATAGAATAATACAAATAAACGAAAAGAGTCTTATTCAGTCAAATCGATACGGACGGAACAACACTGTGATTATAATTTGCTATTCTGCACTAAGTACTTAAATCTATTTTATGATATTATAATTCTCGATAATAGTTTAAGTATATTAGTATCATTATTAAGGCTATGTTCGGTTTTGACACTCATGTGTGCTGTAAGCTTCATTCTATGTAATGAGTAAGCTTCCTTCCGCATGTAATGAGTGATAAAGATAGACCGAAGATAACATATAAACGTCGAAACTGAACGCAGCTTTAATAGAGTTATACTACATTGAAAGAAAAGATTGATGGCTGCAGCAAATTAGATGGTTAAATATGGCATAGCATTTTTAATTGACTACAGCAATCAATTTTTGATTGCGTCAATCGAAATCCTATACTGTTAAATCTGTAAGAGCAAATTAACTTAACGTGAGTCGTTAACTTAACATTGCTCCTACTCGATCTTATCGTTATTTTATACTGAAACAATGGTTATATTTGACACTATGTAGTGTTAACTTGACAATGTAGTGTCATGATATAGTGTTAAATTTAATTATCGTTTTAATTATCGTAAAAAATAACGATATATTTAGTAGGAGGCTAACATTATTAAGATTGAAATTTGACTCTATAGATTTAATAGTGTATACTGACATTGCGGATAGGCTAATACAACCAACAATTGGCTACAATAACCAAAAATTGGCTGTTGCAATCAATTAAAAATGCTATGCCATATTTTACCATTTAATTTGCAGCAGTCAATCTTTTCTTTCAGTGTAATATACCCATCTATTACAGAGAATTACGATATCATACAGATATTGTGTTGAAATAGAACACTCAAATGCGCTGCAGTAAACAATGTAATGTTACGAGAACTGCAATTTTTTTAGATTATCTACGTTAGTATATTTTTTTGTATAATGCAACGATAAACCCTGTATAAATCGATGAACATTACATTTGCCTTTTCCTCTTGAATCAGTTTTTCCTCTTGAAAATCAATATTGATTTTACCTACCGAAAACTAGATTAGTAACAGAAATTGATACATTTCTGTTTAACTTTTGGAGTATTTTTTTGAGATGAATCGCGCGCGCGCGCAACATCTTGTGTACGTGTATATGTGCGGCAGAACAATTCTAGAAATAAATGTAAAAGCAAAAAGAAGGCAAAACGTACGTGATATTACTTTGAAGTTGCCGAAGCTCAGTAAGAGGGTTTCTCGAAGAGCCCGGTAGAGATATCGCCATGCCGTTCGACTAAGCGCTTCCAAGAGCCAAACCCCTCGAGTGTCCAGCAAAGAAATTCCGCTCGTATTTTCGTGCAAGAACCCGCGCGATGTCGTACTTGTACGATATGAAAGTTTGCGCGTAGCGGGCTCGAGAAAGAGAGAGAGAGAGAGAGAGAGAGAGAGAGAGAGTGTGTGTGTGTGTGTGAGCAAAAAAAAAAAGAAAAAAAAAGAGGGCAAAAGGGAGAAAAAAACCGAAAAACTGGTATGAAAAATTCATACGTGCCGTTACGCCGCAGCCGTATTAGCAGCGGAAGTTAAGATAATATCGCGGCATAATACTCTCGCACGAAACAAGAGAGGATCGCCATACGCGCGAAAAGCACCGCTCTTGCAAAATTGCCGGAGTCCCGCGGCCATGGCGCATCCACCGGTATGCCACTTAATCTTAACTCGAACGGCGGAGAGAGAGACCACCATAATTCGATATTTCACGCTTTATTCCAATTTGTTTCGAATCACAGACTGCAGGATTTTAATTTTCTTTTCATTCGTTGTATTTTGTTGTTTCGAAACACTTATCCTTGATTTTAATTGATTCTTTGGCGAATATGTAGTCTATTTTTTATTATAAATAACGAAAATATTCAAGAAGATCTATTATCATAATATTTTAATTAATAATCTTTGTAGCCAAGTTCCAAAATTATAATATATTATTCCGTTCATTAGTTTACTTAAAATTAACTTAAAAACTAAAACTTGAAGTTTATAAGCTTAAATTATTTGAAAGATCAATAATATATTTTTTACATATATATATATATAAAACTAAATACTTTTGACTAAAAAGACTAAACATTAGCTTTAAATTTGCCAAAAAGTCATTAAAATCGAAGATAAAGTTGATAATGTATCATATTTATAAAAATTTTGAGTCTCTCTCTCTTGAAAAAATACAATGTAATTTAAACTAATCTTAAGATAACGTTCTTTCGATTCCTCTTCAAGCAACGTTTTTTTCCATTCCGCTCTGTTCTTCTGCGACCAAACGGAAAAAAATCGAACGAAGCAGATAGAAGCGGATCTACACATTGGCCTCATAAAGTGCCGCAATTTCCGGTGGGCACGACAGGAAAGGAAGAAAGACTTCCCAATTCGCCACGCGACAACGCGCGCGTGCTTTAACTTGCAGTGCGGAGAAAGTCGGCAGAAAGTTCAAAATCCGACCATACTCTCCCTTGAAAGTTTTTGATGGGCTGCCGGAAATGGACTCGTTCGTGGCGTCGTCCTCGTCGTCGTCGTCGTCGTCGTCGTCGTCGTCATCGTCATCTTCCCCGTGGTTGGCGGATTCTGCCTTCGATTTTCCATTACCATTTTTATTTTTTCACGGCACGTCTTTTGCCTGGGAACTTTTTATTGGCCGCCACTCCGATGCTCTTGTTTACTATTTGCAAGTATAATTTCGTAGGGTTTAAGTTAACGGCTTTCGCGTATACATTAGCTGTAAATATCCGCGAGAGATGGTATCGCCTGTAATTGGTTCTCCACCCTTGCCACCCTTCTATGACTACCCTCGTACGCACGATCCCTTCGCATACGCGCGAAATCAATTTGACTGTTATTTGAAAATTTTAGTGCTCTTCCCTTTTTTATGTTTACAATAAATTATTATCGAAATAAAATCAATATTCTCGCCGAGAAAAAAATATCCTCGATCGTTGAAGAGCCACGTGAGAATTGTGTACGCTTATTTTAATTTCTATATAATTAAAATGTATTGATTTTAATTAATTTAAGAAATAAGCTGATTGAATAATAACTCAATGGTGTAACGTTTGCGCTGAACAACAATATGAACTTTAAGTGCAATTTTATTTTTTACTTTATTTAGGAGTAACGAACATTACATACATGTATGTATGTATATAAATAATACTAAGTATAGTTTATAAATTTTGAATAATTTTAGTGCAAGTTCATTCTAATATGTGAAACCGATTTGAAGTTATATAAAAAACAAAAATTAAACGATCAACACTTTTGATTTTTTTTCTAATTCCAATAAAATTTTATCGTATATACATATATATATATATGTATTGAAAAAAAAAATGTTTTTGATTATATTGTATTTTAAAAACTGCGATGATGCTAATATTTCCATGGCAAATTTGGATTCCGCATCGAAAATTACGCTAGAAACAATTTCCATGTAGTCTTGCACACAATCTTGAAAATTAACGTAATAGTCAAACTTCTCCATTGTAATATCATTTTATCTTATCTACAGCGCTCTATTCGAATGACACCAAAGTTCAATAAGCGCAATCACCCTGTGTGACCTTCGTTAATCTGTTCACTGTGAAATCTCTTCGCTTTCTCTCGCGCATTCGCATGCTGCATCTCGAAACGAGACCTGGACTTAATGTCGTAATTAAAATGCACATGGTAAACTGCCGCCACGCCGTTGTCCTGCGGCGATGACTAAACGAGGTGAAGGGCGAAGAGGAATTTGAGCATAGAGGTGAGTCTCTCCCTTGCGTTTTAAGGGAGGCCTGGGGCGACTTGCTTCTGTCCCTTCTCCTGCTCTCCCATTCCCACTATCTTTTGCTTATCTTCATCCTTTCCTTCGTCATCTAATACCACTCGCAGAATCATCCCCAAGAAATATTATAATGCCGCATACTATTTGTCCTGACGCAAAGCACAGCGAACACTTCCCGGCGAGCCACGGGTGTAAACGGTCCCGTTAATGAAAGCGGAATTAAGGCCGCTGTCACGTGTCTTTCGACCGACGAGTGGAGACTGCGGTTTAGAGGGTGGTCCGTGAAAAATTACGTGTGCTCGCGCCGTCTTGAATTATAGCGAGCTCCTTCCGGCTGCAATTTCGAGCTCGCTATTTGGAGCAAGATATTCTCACGTTCTGCCCTCGTAATCGCGTATATTTGCTTGGCCGTTGTGTAATTGAAAAACGGACGTTACTTATGGAATAATCCTCAAAATTATGGTCGCAAAAGTTGTCTCTAATCTTTTACATTTTACTTTTATAGTACTAGTAAGAAATACATTTGACAATTGTTTATTAGAGCGTGATACAACATCAAAGATTTATGATACCTATTTATACTAACTATTAAAAATTAATAATCTATTTTTGAAGAAAGTTTCGCATATTTTTGTCGATAAAATGTATAAATATAATCTTAATGTATTCGATATCGAATATAAACAGTAATTATGCCTATTAATAATTAAATATCACATTAGATTTTATATTTTTGTATTAAATATCTTTATGGACCGCTTTTAATTTAGAAGATGGACTTCACCAATATATGCACAACATTTATTTTACGAGCTTTAAAGTTTTTACAACAGAAGCACAAACGAAAGCGACTCGAATTTGCCGCAAAAAGAGCCTTTTAAATGGAAACTGGTTGCACTTGCATCGCGTTAGCATGAAAGCGCTGCGGTTCTTTGTACCGCACTTTATTAGAAAAACGCGATAAAACTTTCATCCCCGCTCCTTCTCTCTTTTTTTATTATACCTGCGGGCGCCACCGTTGTACCAATTAACGTTTGTACTTACTGGACCAAATAGCTCTCACATTATAATATCTTTCATGGAACGGTTATGGGAAAAAAAATAAACGGACAAAGAAGGGTCGAGACTCTCCATGTGTCCCTTAAATCCTTTTGAAGAGAAGTCCGAAGAGCTCAGCACGGGATTTCTCTGTTATTTCCGTCACGTACTAATAAAATTAATGATAGGTACATAATTTCCCCTCAAAAAAAAAAAGGGAGCACTTTCTCCCTCGCATTATCTTTAAAAAGGGATTTTATCTTGTACATAAGTTTAGACGCATTTTAACAATACATATGTGTTTATCTCTAAACACGTCTTCGACATTGGTCATGAAAATCACAGTGATTATACAATTTTCCATACAGACCTCCATTGCTAGACTGATCACATTGCCGTCGCATTATATCGAATAAAGACTGCCCATTTCTATGTGCACCTGCTCACTGTATATATAAGGTATGATCGATGTGACATTAAAATGTTTTGAAGCATTTTTTGATTGGTCAATTAATTAAATTATTTCTTTTGATTGGTAAATTAATGCTTCGAAGAATTTGTAGTTTGAACATTTGCAGTTGAAGTATTTATAATTGATTTGTATCCATTCTCACACATATTACATAGCATCTGATAGACTAAGATCACGTGGTATGTTCGCAAACAATATATGTATACGTATGTACAGGTGAACATAGACTTCTTGACATCATTTTTGTCTCTTTCACATACAAAAAATCGAAGTGAATAGTCTGGTTATAGAAATTTGTGATTTTTCATGAATTTCTTAATCGTTAGATTACAATGTGCATGAAATTCTGCGATATGAATTATTGAAATCTTTTACGTACAAATCAAATTCCGACAAAGGAGCGAAACGTTGCTGCCGTGACGACGCGCCGCAGCGGTTTCTTTTGCTCCATTCTCACTCGCGTGACACACTTTTTGACACTCTTTGACACGCTGGCTCTTCGAAAGATCGTCGGCCGATATCAACACTTTTGAACGGCTAACGTGGGTTTGCTTCAAGTCATTACGTGCACGTAACATTCGTCCCCCGTTGCACATATAGGCGGAATCGCGCTGGAAGAAAAAGCCAGAGCGGCACGAAGACCGCTTTGGATTTACGATTGGAACTTCCACGCTAAATGAGCGATTTCGCACACGTTTCCCGCATAAATTTCCTTTCCCCTTGCGAACGAAAGCTTTTGATTGAACTCGCACATTCATAGCGAACATGCACACGATTACAATTGTTTCAACATGAACGCTTTCGCGATTACTACTCCACAGAAAATCAATTAATTTTTTTTTGTTTATTTATCACACTTAAATAACTGCTGTATGCATAATCTCAAAACGATTGTACTCGCTTTCTAATATTTTCGTAATACATTATTGATTATTAGATATAAAAAATGCTCTTACAAATTGATGTAAATATTCTATATCTAATGAAAAAGAAATTAAAAAATAGTTTCATTGAAAGATAATATTTGATCTTATAACAGTTTTAATATTTCGTTTCAATGTTTTCCTTTGGCTTTTATTACCACCTTTTCCAAGAAAATACAATAAATTCAAATATACTAAAAACAAAAATTATTAAATTTTTATTTTTAGTATATTTGAAATTAGTATTTTTTAAAATTATTTAATTTTAATAAATATTTGTTTAAATAGTTCTAAATAAATATTTACTAAATGTAAACATATATATTTATTTGTTCACAAAAATTATTAATTTAATTTAGCTATTATTTTTTATCTAGTAAATATTTATCTACTGTAAGTAAATATTTACTCTTTAAAAAATGTATTAAGATTTAGTAATTTTTTTTCAATCTATAAATTACATTATACTTATGGCCAACGTTGTGTTTTACTTAGACATGTTATAAAATCAAGTATCGAAATTATTCTTTCTTTTACGAGATTTTCCTGGATTGTGCGTTAATGTTATTCGAGCTGAGTGAAAGTGCTTACGACGATCTTAATAGATTTCGTCGAAGCGAGTAAGATAATGCGCACCATTTCGTAATTTCATCGTTAGCAGTTATTCTTTGCAATACGGAAATGCTAATTAGGTATGCAAAGCCCGTTAGGAATTATCTAATCGTCGAATAAATTAAATTTTTTTCATAAAAACTAACGATACGTATTCTCCATCGAAATAATCTCGTCGCATAGCTGAACCTCCTCCGCGTCTGATGGACGGGGCCGATGTTTATGACAGAAGAACCGATTATTTTCTACAATTTCGTCTTTCCTTCCGTACGTCTCGCTACCATGCTATTACGTGACCTCTCTCGAACGCTTACGCAGCAATCAGCCGCTTTCCTCGTAGCAAAGCCCTCTCGTGATACTGATACAAAACGTTATACGAGGATGATCGCGAGGAGATAAAATCCACGGTGAAACGAGTTCCGCAGATTGTCAGATAAATGCTCATACTTACTGCTGAAAAATCAATTATTACCACTTACATCCCGCCGTGGGAGCAAAAGGTTCAGTAATGATCTCTCGCGGATGTTTTTCATTGAAAAACAAAGAGACATGACATTTTTAATCTTTCTTTATTACTTTTGTTAACTGTTACATGACAGGGAATCTGTTATAGTGGCATTAAAACACAGTGTCATATTTTGAGATAAAAAATGAAACAATGAAACAATGAATTATAACAAATCTTATTCAAGGATCGAAAGCTGTATGATTTTTAAAATAGATCGCTGTCTTCTAATAAGAATGAGAAATTTGTTATTCATACTTAAAAAATCATCTAAATAAAAATATCCTCAATGTATACATATATTTAGATCATTGTAAGAATAAGATAATATCACACTCAACGTTAATCTTTTAATATATAAATTAAGTATACAAATGTATGATGCATCACATGTCTCACTAATTTATTATTAAACTTTTTCTATTAATACTTGCATTTATACAAATAACTACATAATTAATGCACATGAACCATTGAATTATAAAGATACATGTACGTGTTTGTCGCAACTTTAGCTTTGATCTGTAAGCAATAATGTCAAAAGTGATAACACCCACCGTTAAGGATTAAATGGACCTGAAGATTCCGGAATAACGATCGAACTTCTGACAAGCGTGTTTTTATTTCGTGTTTTTATCTTTCCGATGCATCTTCGAGAATCCCTAGAAATATCGGTTATGACTTTCTCGCTGGTATTTCGCGCTCGAGTCATCATTGTCGTCGCGCGTGTATCTGTACGTATGTGTGTACGTGTCACGGTCGCGTCCCCATCACGTAACGAGTAATCGTAAACTCGGCAGAGATTTCCAGTCACGTAACGAAAGTCCATTCTGCCTGGTGCATGACGGTGTCGCGCTCACGCGCGAGCGAGCGAGCGAAGGGCGAAACGCGTTCTCTCGTCTGGCGGCGGGGCCCTTCGCGTTATCCGCGCGGTGAATCTCGGAGAGACGAAGCGAGAGGAGAGAGGAGCCGAGAGCTGGGATGAGAGAGAGCCGATGCGAGAGCTCGATCCAACGCGCGTAAAACGTGATCGGGTAATACAATAGATGAGAGATCGATTGCGCGCTTCGCTCATCCTTGCCATCTATAAACCAGCCTCTCGTCATCTTCTAGTCTTCTCTCTTTCTTTCTAATAGGTTATCGTTTTCTTCCTTCCTCTTCTTCAACTCCCTCACCTATCACGGCGCGTCTCCTTTCACCTTCTTGAGTTACTACGTGACTCGTACGTGACCTACCGGGTGTACTCGAATACGTGCATCCTGTTATATAAGGAGCTTAAATTGAGTATCAATTTTCACCAGCCGACCGCCCGCTGTGGGTTCAAGTACCTATTCTAGTTCTCATTAGAAATTCTTTCTCTTAATTGTGACTTTTTGAATTTATATAGATTGATTGTAACTCAATGTATCTGCGCTTAATATTTTTAAATGAAATTAAAAAATATTAAATTTAGAAATTAAATTAAATTTAGAAATTAACGTTTCACCACATATACATACATATATGATATTTGATTAGAGTAAGTAAATAAATGAATTAAGCAAATAATTTGAAGACTCTTTTATAATTAAAAATGTATAATAAGATTTACGAAATAGATGGAAGAATTATATTATCTTTTGAGTAGATCTAAACCGAGAGAATAGATTCTTTATGTTAGAACGGACTTCTGTTACGTGTCTAGAAAAAAAACTTTCATGTATCTTGCTATTATATTAATCATTTTATGAAGTCGTCAACAAGTGCGACACATATATGATAACGCGAATTTGTATCAACGAAGACAATGACAGTAATGATGCTGGCAGGACAGAACAGATTTCTTAGGCGGAAGTTAGTTTGTGCCCTTCCGACCGTAAGGCACAATGATTTTGGATTTCAACAAATTGCGATGACGCCGTGAGGCGCATTAAGCAACGACAAGCATTTATCGTGCACTTTCGCTTGGAATTGGATTGCACATTTCTGTTTATCTCGTTTTCCTTTAGCTTTTTTTTCCTTTCTTTTTCTATTTGTTATTCAATCGTGATGAATGATTATTTATTATGTCCAGAATTGCATCTATTTTTTTATTAAAATTGCAAGCTATTTTTCTTTTCGAAAATCTTATGAAATATGAAGGCTTAACTGAAAGTATACATGCACAGAAAGAACGATGAGGTACCTAAAAAATTAGTAGATTTGAAAATAATTTTATGGAATTATCAAAGTAATTATGTATATTCAAATATAATGAGCAATGCTGCAAAAAGTTTTGATGTTCTAATAACTAGCTTGAATGTCATTATTTTTATGTATAATATTTTAGCCAAACCGTTCTTTCCGTATGTTTATTGCAACTTAAGCTAAACTGATTCCTGAAGAATGAATTTTGAATTTTGAATTCAAGAAGAGAGTATTTTATAAACAATTATTTTCCTAATCCGAACCATTGAAGTATTGAATTATTTAATTCCTATAATTAATATTATATAAATACATATAACTGTTTTCTTGATTTAAACGTGTTATTTCTCGAGCGCGAGAATATGGTCAGATTGATCTTTTATTTATTTTATTTGCTGCTGAAATTTGGTAACTATTATGATGGTCGTTATATTTTTGAGATTTGTTAACATTTTTTGTTTTTTCTATTTCAGGTAAGTTACATGGACTCATTTTACTTACGTGACACACTCAGCAATATCACCAGAACTTGGTAGGATATCTATGCTTATTTTGCCTGCAATTATCAAAATTATTATATTATTAATTATTACATTTTTATTCCGATGTGATTGAATTGTTTTAGATAGGTAATAAATGAATACGAAGTTTTAGGCAGTAGGTATCAAAAGCAACGTGAGATTAAAATGTTAGGAGAACATTTATTTAAACAAATCAAACCAATATACACTTAAGTGTTGTATCGATTTTGAATGCTAAGGTATAATATTATGATATGTGCAATAGTATCATAGCACTATTATTATAAAGAAATAATTAGTAGTATGCGTACATATATTTTTATATATGTTTGGCTATAATAAAATCTATCCAAACTATGTAAAAAGAATAGAAAAGAAAAAAAAAGTTGTCGATCATTCTGACAACTCGTGCGTACAATCGTCAAGCCCGCACAAATATTTCACAATTCCACGCTCGATTTCGACGCGCCTATAAATTCGACAGTCCGAAAAAACACACGCTCGTTCCCGCATTTCGCGAAATCCCACAATCCGCTGGCGTTTGATGCCTCTCACAGTCGTAACAATCGTAGCTGGAACAAGCAACGCGGAAACGGCATCCGGCTACGCGTAAATCTCAGATTGACGGTCCCAATCGCGTACACGTTCCTCCTCTTCTACGTGACAATATCGGTAAAAATTGTGGTTGTTTTGTTGACGATGCACTTTGAGTATCTTGATTAATTTTTAATAATTCTTTTGCTTGAAGAAAATTAACAGAATTTCTTGAATAATCAAAGAGAAATCACATTTATTTGATAATTTTATCAAGCAATATCCAATTCTTATTTTTAAATAAAAACTTAAATAAAAAATTTATAGAATTAATTAAAAATTTTCGAATTTAAATGCATCGGAAAATTTATAAATTAAATGGAAGCGTTGAAAATACAAGATATAATATATATTTATATATGTGAATATAAATATATAATATAAGTCTATAAACAATGATACGAATTTAGACCGATAAAAATAAATATAATTAAATACGAAAAGTTTTACATTACATATAATTTTCATTAATAAATATTTTGTCTTTTTGCAATTCATATCACTCAATCTGACTTGTTCTCTTTTTTTTCTTTTTTCCTGTTGTTTGCAATTTTAAAAAATCAATAAGTACATCACTTTTTTGTACCTCGCTATATCGTGTCTTTAAATCATTAAGTTGTTCACATTCGAAGAAAATTATAAGTCATTGAAATTAAACGTCGCACATTAACTATTAGATTCTATATTTTTCTTTCTAAAATTTAAAAATTAATGCTACATAATTTATTTATACGGACAGAATTTTTATCTCGGAAAAGCATTTGAAAATTATTCGATATTTTCTCTTTTTCTCTCTCTGGCGCTCTTTCTCTCCTTTTCCCCCCCCCCCCTCTCTCTCTCCATTCCGATTTAAATAAAATAAATGAATAATAGAGCATGAGTAGATTATTTAAATGAATTTTGAAAATTTTCACAGTTTTAAATAATACAAAATTAATAAGTTTTTAAAAAATTTCATACCGGCAATATCAATTAAGAACAAAATAATATAATTTTTAATAGCATCATAGAATACGCACCTCTAAAATTAAACTCTAATAAAATTTTACCAATTGTAAGCTCCAATTATTAATTCATCTATATATCCAGTTTTGACACACAGTAGACGATCCTGATAAGTTCAAGCATTATCCCCGGAAGCGACTAATCTTTGAAACCGTTACGATCTCGCAGCAGGATGTTAAGTCGACGCACGCAGTGGATACAGAGAGAGTTAGCACGAGAAAGAAAGGGAGAGAAAGAACTTAGGGTGAGTCGTGCGATAAAAGGTGCAGAGAGCCGTAGAAGGAGGGCAGCCCGTCCCTTCGGCTGCTGGACCGATTTAGTCGTCTGCTACCTGCACCTCCACGAAAGCCTGGTGCACAGCGGAAAAATGCATTTCCCAACGGTTGGGAAATTTATGGCGCACGGACAATGGCGATCCGACGTTCCCCGACAAAGCTTACGCGTTATGTTCTTCTTTCCTTTCCTCTCCTCGATCCCGATGTACCTTCGTTTCCTCTTCCCCTCACACTCACCGATCCCAATAATTTCTATTCTCTGTTTGGGCAAACGCGTTGCACAATGCGTCGCGACGTCTCAATTCTCGAACGAACCGCCCCCTGCCTGCCGGCCCGAGGCGAATTTACAGGGCTCACTGTCGGTGATCATCCCAGATGAATTGTCCGAGATGAATTGCGTTCGATGAACGAGCTTCCGTTTAAATCGACCAATCTTTCACGACTCGCGCAACCCTTTCATTGTGATATTTTTGTTGCGAAATAGACGCGTTGAAAATTCTTTGTTCTAAAAACAAAAAGTCTGTGTAGTGTGTAAGATTTTTTTATTCGATTATTAAAATTCTATTGCATTTTATGATGCATTAAACATAATGAATGTTTACACAAATTAAAAAGCGAACAATTTTTTAAATATTTATAGCGAATTCGAGTGGATGCACTTGGTGCGCATTAAAGTCGTCATACATAAATTGACATAAAAATATGTGTTTAATATAAATTATAAATATAAAAACTGATTAAAACAAGAAATCCTTAATATATTTTATTATGCTATTAATTTATAAAAAATCTGTATTTTAATTCGAAATATTTGGATTTTACACTCAGATTAAATCAATGTACAATGCTTTAATATGCTCACTACCTAATTATATATTCTATTATTTACTATTTATTATTTACTATAATTGGGTATAAAATACAAATAAATATATTATATTTTTTAATTTATAAACGTTGATTTATTTTTATATCACAATTCATTAAAAGTGCTCTATTTTTAGTCATATTTTCACTTCTTAGAAATTTATGATTGATGGAAAGATTGCAGTGCCACGCTAACACATCGTTTAATATTATAAGTCTCACAATTTTATGAGGCTACATTATATCCAGAATAATGAAATTCAGGTGGGCGGAGCGATTCTTTATCATGAAAAACTTCCATAATTCGGACGATAGTATAATAGTCTGAAATAAATAAATGTCGCGCATGTTTTGTGACGACTTTATCGAATCGCGCTTATCACAATCACAAAATGTTACCTGGCACAATTAAAAAGAGATTAGTGTCTTCCTCAATTAACGCATGAAGGTGCGTATGGAGACACCAATGATAATGGCTGAGATACCATTGCGATATCGCGCTGCAGGAAATTAGCTTACGAAAAAATTGGCTTGGAAAACGATTCTCGACGAAAACGATGATAATGATAATGTAGATTCTCGTTTAACCGGCTGTCGCCCATCGCAATTACGCGAACGAGTTCTTTCGCAAAAATGTAACCGTGCAAATGCTAACGTTATGCCAGGTGCAGACATTGCGATTAGCTTGATATCGTTGTCGCCTTGAACGTGTAATAATAAATTACATTCCTACTGCATAAAACGAATATAATTAATATGTAAAATAATACAGCAAAATAGTGCAGGAAAAGATTCATGTCAAAGATACGTGAAAAGGGAAAACGTTTTACTTCTTTAATAATAAGCATGATAAATATTTATTTTTGTAGCCTACTCAGTCAATATTAAAATGTTAATTTCAAGTCGATATCATACATCAATATATATATCAATATATATATTACCGAAATAATATCAATGCAATTTTCTATACTTATAATTAATAGCGCTCATTAAAAAATAATCAGTTTACTCTTTTTATATACTAATGTTGGTATAAATATCTTTTTGTTCAATATCTTTAGTGCACAATATCTAAATAAAATTCAAGAGAAACACACAATGAGATGAAGGACGAAAAAAATCAGAAAATATATTGCCGAGATCTGATTCTTCTAAGTATAATAAAAATTATTCTAGTATTACTCTTTTCGATTTTATGATCACTGGAAATGCAGAATAAAATTCAAGCGATAAATCGTTTATCTGCGCTTATTTTATTTTGCGGAGCGTATAATATCGCTGGAGGCTTTTAAATCGCAGCGGTAGCTTAAGAAATCAGACATCGGTAATCTTGTTCAAAGCCGCCAAATCGAACTGGTTTCTTGAATCGGTGGAAAAAAAAATATTTGCTAGTCTCGCTATTACTGTGAAAGGAGAAGTCTTAAAGGTATTTTATAGTAATAACGGCCGCAGTATAGTAATTACATAACATTTAATCGGTCAATAATCTTTTGCGATATTATCGAGAAGAGAAAAAAAATCGACGGAGAGAGAATACGGAGAAGATGACAAAAAAGGTTTTTATAGAGAGCGAGAAACTTTTACGTGCGCGCGAGAACAGGCTTCTACTAGTCCATTAATAAGATTATCGGCGAAAAGTTTGGGCTTTTATCGAGCTTACATCACATTAAATACATTGGGATAGTAGTGAATGATCGATGGTCGACATTGTGCTCGCTTGCATTTTTATTTTGCGGGGTGTCTTAATGGGGATAGTTTTTGCATGAGTGACAGAGAGTGGGTGGAGAAAGGATTCGTTGCATTATTATGTAATTTAATATCGTGTAATGTTTACATTACACGATATTAAATTTCTAAAGCGGATATGCATTTCATTATGTGTAATCATTATATAACATTATAACCTTGTTATTTTTGTTTATTTTCCTCTATATATCTTCATTTCTAAAAATATTTTGTTTCGTCTTATCAAATGTGATTTCACATAAATTATTATCTCCATGAATATTTCTTTTTGCGCATGTTGCGCAGATCGAAATTTCATTGATACTCAAAGTACTCGATTTTATGTCATAAATTTAAAATCTTATTTCTGCAGTAAATAGCGTGCAAAATGCTGTTGAAATTTTATATATAATATATAACTGCATTGTTACGCCTTATAACAAAATAAACAGCGCATTGATTTCTGTAATATCTGCAGGTAACAAATAACAATATATATATATATTAAGACAAACATTATCATCAATTATTATCATAATGTTTATGCATGTTCATCAAAGCGTATATGGATGTGCATTTCATTATTTTGTGGCTTTACAGCACACGAATGTATTTCTCTATATGCAAACTAATAACTAATAAGACTTGAGCTTTGTATTTAAACTCTTATGTACGATTACGTAAATAATTGTTTTTAAAAATGTGTTCACAATAATTTAGTATTCCATTAAAATCGTACGATGCATAAGAGAATATGTTTTCCTTAACATTTTCTTGCTTGATTATGGAACACATATATTCTGTTACCGTTGCTAACAATAATCATATCATTGTCATCTTTAATTTAAAATCACTTGAGCAATAAGATTCCGTAATTACAACGCAAAGTCATCGGACACCCCCGGTATAATGACCAACGTTTACTCAGCTGGATCCGAATCATAATAATCCCTGAGCGGCCATGGAACCGGCAGCGAGTACACGGCATGTTTGTTCCATTTACTCGAGGGTGCTCCTCAAGCGAGGAACTTTACGGTACTCTCTCCATCATCGACGATGCGCGTCTTTCTGCAGGAGCGGCGGGGGTCCAGGTCGGTTGTACGAGCGTGAGCCTCCCTTGTTCCGCCGTCTCGTTAACCGCAATAACTGCGTGCAGAAACTGCGCGGAACTCTAATTGTTACTTGGCAAGCAAATCGGATAGATACGTTCCTCTCCGCCGCGCTCCCCTACGCCGATTCAACCTCGGCCCGTTCGTCCGGCCCGCTGGTTATTATCAGATTTCTCTCCGGCGCGGATTCGACCCGCGAAATACGTGCGCCCTGTATCGCGATCATGCAGCCGGAGGATGCATGGAGCGAGAAACGAATTACCGCGGCCCGTTAATTACGCGCCTTCGCTCCCGATCGACAACAATGTGCCGCGCGGTTTATTAATCGCAGGATGGATAATTAGGATGCTGAGGCGCGCCGGAATTCTTTCATTACCGTGGACACCGTATTAATGCCGCACTAATTGACTTGCGGATGATTATTTGGCTTGGGGAGGTTATTTATACACGTAAAGTGTTTAACTCGCGATATTAATCTTTTGTTTGTACTTTTTTTTTCTTTTTCCCATTATTGTTCTTCTATCTTGCTTTTATCATCAAATGTTAAGTATATTATTCGACGCTTTATCTCATGTTGGATCAAAACGTCTTCCTTCTATAGGTATTCGGAAAAAATGATTTTATTGAAATACATTATTAAATTCATGTTGAATTATACTCAATTTGAATTATTACTTTTAATCATGTTCTACAAGTTCGCCACTACTTCTACTCAATATGTTAATTTAACTAAAGCAATGGAGTTGAACAATTTAATTCAAGAAAATGTTTTAAATTTGATTAAATTAAATTTTTCAAAGTTTTCACGAAAAGAACGGTTCTGATCTTGAAATTTAGCTAGACACCGATCTGAAAATAAAGCTTGTTGGATCAAAATAATTTTGTAGAACGCTCAAGCTGATTGCTGGAACATCAAAATTTTTTATAGCATTATTTATCATGCTTGGAAATCCTATATAATTGCTCAATGTTTCAATAAAATTATTTTTATATCGGTATCTAACTAAATTGCAAGATATTTTAGCAAAATTGTTCTTTCCGTTTAATTTATCATTTATTTACATATAAATGCATACATTAATATAAACGTTGTTTATTTTGAAATGAAAAATAGAAATGGATTGATTTATATTTTGACATATGTGGAAGTTAAAACAAAATGTTATTTAATTCATTGGGATTGGATTATTATAGCTCCTTTGATATTTAATAGTGTACCTACAAATTTAGCTAGATATAGAAATTAAATTTTATTAAAATATCTAAATGTAGAACACTCAAATTGATTACTAAAATGTCAAAACTTTTTATAGCATTACTCATTATACTTGAGTTTCTGACATAATTATTTTGATGATTTCACAAAATTATTTTTAGATCTACTTACATTTTTAGATACACTGAAAAAAAGAAATTTATTTCCGTTAAATGAAACGGAATCAAATTTCAAGCAGTACATTAAAAATATTTAATGTTGTCAATAAAAATGAAGTTACAAATAACTTTAATGTTCACGTACATTAAATTTTATGCAAATCTACATAGAATTTAATAGAAAATGTAAATTTCATAAAATTTTATGAAAAGTACATTAAATTTCACGTGCATGTACATAAATATATTTTTTAGTTACAGATATATTAAATTTAATTTAATGCCTTGAAATTAAATTTAATTTGTATAACTTAAAAGTACATTAAATTTCATGACATTTTTAATAGTGTACTTTAGCAAAATCGCTTTTTCCGCATAATAATCCTTATATTTTTTTCTGATGAGCAATTATATCGAAAATCAATTTCGTTCGATCGTCGAATGAATCGCTATCGATATAATGCAAACTTGTTCATTTCCATTGTTTTTTATTCATCGATCCACGCGCCAACAGCATTACCTCTCTCAATTTCATTACCCCTTCTCTGTGTATTCGTTACTGCAGTCTTTTCTCTTTTCCATCTTATCCTATAGGGTGTCCCATCTTCCTTCTCTATCATTTCTGTAATCGTTAAACCAACGAGTCCCGGCTAGCCGAGCCTGGGATTATTGTAGACCTTCTCTGGTCTCGGAAGTAGTTAAAACTTGAAGCTCGCAGAACGCAGCCTGTCTCTCTCGGTTAGCGACGCTGTCTTAATGTTCTATATCCGATGATGCCGTGAAAGGTAATTGACTCGATGGTGAGAGGATCCGGCCGCAGAGATCAGTGGATCTATAAAAGAAAAGGGGGAAGATCTCGTGCGGGATGACGACGGACCAAATGGACGTTAATTCGCGATGCACTCGTGAAGATGCGTAATCAGGCACGCTCGATACGCGGCTCGATATCCTACGATCATATCTATTAGCGCTCGCATCTTGCATCGATGCGTTATCGTGTATTTTTTTCTAATTAATATCGCATTAAAAATTGACGTAATGGTAACCGGTTGTGAATATAACTGCAAAAGAGCCAGGCGTTAGTGTGAGATTAGTAATATGCGATTAGTTTCTCAACGCTGTTTGTAGCGTATTATATCCAGACATTTTTCAAAATAGATTATTGCACGATCGTTTAACGTAAATTATGATGATGAGTTAAATGAATTTGTGCATTAAAGTTGCCGATTATACTAGGTTTTAGAATGCGTTGACCGAAGATGTTGATGTAATTCTCTTGATGTTAGATCATGTTTTGCACAATAGTATCTGTTACAAAGTTAGTAGACTGTACCTTACACTGCGCAATTTCAGACGTTGAATCTAGCATATTCATCTAATAGAGATCCAAAACAAAAGGAGTCGCTAGACCGATGAAATCGTAATCTATTAATGCGCACTGCGTTATCTCATTTCTGCTTCTCCATCAAGCAGTTTGACATGATCTTCTTTTAAACTTACAGAGATATCAAAGAATGCATTACTGTCATTTTTGAACAGAATTTTTAACCATTTCGATAGTTTCTTGACAGAGAAATCGTGATGTTACACTGAAAGAAAAGATTGATTGCTGCAACAATTTAGATAGTAAAATATGGCATTTTCGGCTACAACAATCAGTTTTTGATTGTAGCAACAAATTTTTAGTTGCGTTAGTTATCGAAATCATATATTAACATTGCAAATAGGTTAACGCAACTAAAAATTTGCTGCTACAATCAAAACTTGATTGCTGCAGCTGATTAAAAAAATGTTGTGCCATATTTTACTATCTAAATTGTTCCAGCAACCAATCTTTTCTTTCAAAGTAACAATTGAGTTCAGACAAAAGATTATATTGAAACATATATTGAAACAAACGTACAGCCAATTATTGTAATAAAGAATATAAAGAATTAATTGCGGTGCGAGAAAATAAATAACTGATGTTTATTATCCTTAAGCATGATAGTTATTCGAATTTGGCGACACTGCACCGATGATTTTGACTTTGGTCATCGGTGCAGTGTCTCCTAATTCAAATAATTACCCTAAGCATTTAAGTATGCTATTTTGGATAATCCTGATATGATTTAAGTGATACATTTATTTACAAAATATGATTATGATGTGCATTACATATTCAGCAATAAGTAATTAGGAAGTTTCTTTTTTCAATTCTCAATAGATGCATTGCGATAAAAAATTAATTTCCGCTATCGCGACCATTGTTTTAGAAGTGAGGGCGCCGCGACAAATGCATTACGCTGCACTCCAAAACGCATCCGTTGGACAGAATGCGTGTTGTTGGTCACTATACGCGACGATTGACAGGGCTGACCATTTTTGCCTGTTCAGCGTGAGTCGGAATAGTCAGCGACCGAATGGCTGATAGGCCGCACGTTGAATTTCTTTTTTCTATTATTACGGTAAAGCAGAAATGAGAATCGCGTGTTTAGCGTGGTTGATGCGACAGCTGTGACGGACAGTCGAGATGAACAAGGGGTGATAATACCAATAAATTCAGTGGTATCTCACTCGCCCGTTTAATGCTAAGCGTGGTTATCTTTTTTTCATTCTGTACTGACACTGAATAAGCGATTTTCATGACTTAATAATTTGATAAACATCAGTTAGCATTAATTAGAAATATATAACAATATATAATTTTTTAAAATACTGATTTAATATAATTAATACAATTAATATAATTATATACATATTGATATGATTTTAATTATTAATTAAAATTCTATACATATATAATATTTGGTAAACATATTTTTTTATCGTAAGTAATTATGAGCACCTTTTTCTCGAATGTATTATATATCATCTTTAATCGACGATAAACTTGCGACAACTTGCCACAGTCTTATAGAACTATTTCGGGTGCACGTACGCCCGAGTGCGCAAGGTGCTCCATATGGCGAAGCACGACCGCATCGATTTCTCGCTTCGAACAGACCGCGAAGCGCAAGAGCGTCGAGGTACGTTCGCGAAAACATACCGCAGCTCGCGAAAACTTGGCAGGAATTAATCATGCGACCGCAAGCTGTGTTTCCGCCATCGCGGAAGTAACGAAGTACGATCGTTGCGTATTTTGGTGTAATTAACGAACTTTGCGAACGCGTGCCCCTTCTTTTGTATCAACTAAATTACATCAGGCATTTGTCACTTACGATGTACATATAATAAAGTATTGAAAAAATATCGGTTTCTCATCAAAAGAAAAAAAAAAGGTCTAGCTTGACAGGAATGATACTTTTTCCTGAAACATTATTTGCAATAAACGCGTGAACACAAATAATTGAAAAGTCAGTATGTTTTAATTAATAGATAAACGATACTGAAATAATTAATACAAAATTTTTTTTGAGAACATTACATTTTATTGATGAATTCATATACCTATATAATCTTTCAATCAATAAATATGTTCAGCTTTTGCCACAAGTATAAAGCACAAATTGACGTAAACGTTCTACATCTAACGAAATGAAAATAAAAATAGAAAAATAAAGATAGAAAATATTGGAAAATAATTTTTGTTTTTATAACAGTTTAATATTTTGTTAATTTTTCTTTTATTGTCGCTTTTTTTTCAAGAAAATGCAAATAAATTGATGATGCTTTGTATTTGTCTTTTTGTCAAAATTATACATGACCAAAAAAAGAATAAATAAAACAAACTTTTTAAAAATTTGATACTTATTTTGCGAATTCTTTAGAAGACTCGTAAGTAAAATGTCATCATTTTCTTGATGTTTAAAATTTATTAGGAATTAAAAATTCAAACCGATACAATCGAAGTCTGAGCATACTCGTTGTATTGGCGATTGTTTCCTCGGAATTCTGAGTCTCATTTTGTCCGAAAGCTCTAATGATGCGAGATTGAGAAACTTTTTATTACCACAAGTGCGAGAGTGTTTCGGTAATTCCATTGATTAAAACCGCTTGTTATCCATAGTTACGCGCCCGTGAGCGCCGTTGCAGATTATTCGGCGCTCTTCCAAATAAAGTTGCCACTGTATATCGCGGTCGGGATTAAAGTTTATGCGCCCACATTGCAACAAATTTTTTACAAATCGTATTGATAGAATAATGCATTCTCGACGGTTGGTACCGCAAATCTCCAGTCCAAATCAAACTATATCGTAAAAATCAATTTAAATTACGAAAGATTTTCTCTTATTCATAAAAGAATATTTTTTAATGTTCATACTATATCATGAAATACAAAATATATCATACTGCAAGAGAGAATTATGCCATAAGGTGCAAGTATTGTAACGTTTTAAAACTTTAGAAAATATTGTATGTTCTATCTTCTCTTTCAAAAGTTCAAGCTATATCTCCATTAAGATAAACGTATTTGCAAACTTATAGCACTGTCACTGAACTATGAAAGGATCATCTATACCATGTATATGAATACATATATATATATACAACATTAACTATATTTATTAAATGACGAAGAACGGGAGTAATAAATCAATGAGTGTTTCTCGTGTGACGTGGGACCTGTACTTTTCTTACTTTATAACGTCAAGTTTTTGCGTCAGTTGATGCTTTTCTCATAAGCGCGGCAAAAAGATGAAAGCCATTCGCGTGCTATAGCAACAGCTGCGAAACGTCGAGCGTCACATAACGGATTAAAGAATAGTGTGAACGTCAAGTATGTGTAGTATAAAGAGTCGTCGAAGGAAGGAAGTAGATGGAAGGAATGCGTAGATGAACTATAAAGTAACGGAATCAATGTGTGTGAATTGCAATTTTCTAAATTCACCATGTCCGTGACAAATGCACGCAAATCTTTATAATCTCACTCTACCGGAGATTATATATTTTTTTATTTATACAATTTTATTCATACGCGTTTCTCAATTCACATTTAGTGACAGTACTTTTCTGCTTCAGCAAGCAAACGAGTTACAAACGCGCACTCTGCTACGCCTTTAAGAGGAACTGTGTCTTTTTTTATTTTAACAGAGTTTCCTCTGAAATTTCAATACTCGGTATTACGGTATTTCTTTAGAAAATAAGGGAGATTCATCAGATCGGCGAATACAAGGCAGGACAAGCGGGCGTTTATGCGGGTGCAACAATGCGTCACCGTCGCACGCCTTGACTGCAACAGTGAAACACTCGCAAAGAAAGTTACGTACACTTAAGGCACACGAGTGGGAGAGAGTGCTCGATATAGCCGAGCGTGGCGAAATGGCCACACAGTGCACAGACTGCACGCGACATATTAGCGGGTCGGCGTCTTTGTGCACAACGGCGCGTGACTACATGTACATAACCACAGATCCGTCTTCGAGAACACGGGCCTCTCTGTGCTGCCTGTATCTCGCTCTTTCTTCCTCTTTCTCACACACTTTTTCTTCTTATTCCTCCAGCGGCATTCGCCACCTGACTGCCGAAGAACTGCCAAGACGGATGAGACATGCTTTGAACTTTGAGTAACTTGATATTAATTTTACTCTGAGCAGTGGCACTTTCTCGTTTATTTCGGAAGCTTTAAGGAATTTGTTAAAGTAGTAATCAACTTCCACGTATTTTATTTAGCTCCTTTCCGTTTTGAAATTTGACGTAATATATATGTGTAGTATATATACTTATGTATGTATATTCTTAGTAAGACGCTCTATACATACAAAATCAGATCGTTGTTAATTAGATCCTAAATTTATATTAATAATATCTATTAATTTTTTTCTAATTAAGCAGGAAATAAATAGGACATAGTATTTAATTCCATAAGGAAAGGATGATCTTTCCTTTATAGGATAAAATATTAACCCTCCGTCAGCAATACGAAATTTTCACCCTCCATGCATAATCTGGGTCTTTGGTGCAAAATTCTTTATTCTTCCGATATAAAAGTCTGAAAAAGTTATTACATATTTGAAATATCAACAATTAAGTTTTTACTATCATAGAAGTGCATTTATTTATCTTTTGCAGATATATAATAAATTTATCTTACTGGAATTCTCAATCAAAAATTGATTGTATCTTGAAACTAATATTTCCGGTGGAGAGTTGAAATTTTATCTATAAACGCGGATCTAGATTCAGTATTACAATAATTCATATTTAACCTTTAAGTAGGTAGATGACTACAGCACAACATGTATAATTATCTTAAAAACCCTATTCTGAGAAAGGAAAATAAAAAGTATTGCCCAGAAGTCTTAAAGTTCATTAATTTTACATTGCTCTGTTCCATAAGGGCATGAATAATATAAATTTAACTCTATAAATACCATTTAAAAATGTAATTACAAAAATAAAAATTTTTGGAGGTGTTTTAAACAACCTACTTAAAGGTAAAAAATTTAAAAATGAAGTTTATTATTATAATATAAAATAATAAACTTTTCTCTCTTTCTCTTTCTCTCTCACTCTACAGCATATAAAAAACTAAAGTAAAATACTAAGCACACTCTAGAAATTTGAATATTATGTCATCTTTATCTCTAAGCTGTAATTTGCTGAAGTACCGCTGTACTATTAAAAAAAAAATGATCTTGGTATTGTCCACAAAACTCTTAGATAAAAGAAATTGTTGTAAGAATCTATAATATTGTATAATATCTTTAACACAAATTACGGTCGACTGCCACGGTCTAGCTGCAAGACTCCCGTTTCCATGGCGTGCTTTATTTCACCTCGCGCATGTTCATCTTAAGGCTTTTATCGTGGACGATAATAAATCCCTCTGTCGGCTCGCCGGCACCCCGTTGGCGGCCCTTTGCTCGGCTGACTCGAGGTGGTCGGGAAAGACGACAGAACCCACCCCTTTTCTCGGACGGCCGGAGAAAGGGGTGAAAGATAAAAGAGGATCCTTCGTCGACGCGTTCTACGAAACTCGAGCCGACCCACGGCAGCCCCTTGCTTCCGCTCCTTCTTTTAAGGGGCTGGCGGACTGGGTGCTTTGAGCAATCGCCGTGAGCGCGATGCTCACCCCTTTGACAATACGCCGGGCGTGCATTTAGCCACACCACCCCCGCGATCGCCTTTTGTCGGTTTTTAGAACGCGCTCGCTTCGTTTTCTGTGTCGGTAACGTGTGTCGCTGCGCGGTGTGTTGATCAGGAAACAAATGAAGCGTCGCGAGAAACGAGAGGCGACCGACCGTGCGAAATCTCTTTTCCTTCTCAAGCAAACGAAAACGTTGACCTCCTGTAAGATTATTTATAATTCGCGTATAAACTATTGATTCCCCTCCCGTGAAGCCGTCTTTTCTTCTTCACGAGGGACAAAGCTCTGTAGTCGATCGTGAACCGAGATAAAACTTAGAAAGCAAAGTTAAGCTAAGGCGACGCTTGGCTTTTTTGCGGTTCGGAATTAAACGCTTTGATGGCTATCCATCGTTCGATGATCATTGAAGAAATGAAGCGTCCAGAAACGAAGTTTGTGAAATATTAAAGACGCGGTTGATGAACTTGTGAACTATTTCTACATTTTCGGATAATCTTATTTAATTACGCTTACTGAAATTATCATCTTTGTTTTCTATTATTAGAGTAAATATACGCAGAGAATCATTTTACTGAAATATCTAAAAATGTTGCTAGATACACAGATCTGAAAATAATTTTGTTCGAAATTTCAATGAAAATAATAAAATATATCGAACTTTTAAGCTAAAATATCAAAACTTTTTGTAGTGTGTTTTGGCATTGCTCACGCTTTCCTAATTTTATTATATTTATGATTCAATAAAATTATTTGTTCAGATTTGTATCTAGCTAAATTTTTAAATAACTTTAACAAACCCATTCTTTCTATATATATATTTCCGTTTTTTCTATTTCAAATTTATATTTAGATAACTGAATTTTTAAATACTTTATCAAAACCGTTCTTTCCATGTTGTAATACCTATTCAGTAGGTGATAATATTTAAATATTTTAAAATAATTTCCGCATATGTAATACATAAATGTTAATTATAACATGCACAACAAGGATGATTTAAATGTGTCATTATTTAACGTTCCAAGGGAATTGCAAATTGAAAAATTGACTTTATTGAGCCATAACTATAAAATTGGCGCGTAAGGGCGAAAAAATCTAGTTACATTACTGCACTTTCCGGGACATCGGCATTATTATCGTAACGAGGAGAGAAACGAAGAGAAGGAGAGAGCGAGAGCGAGAGCGAGAGCGAGAGAGAGAGAGAGAAAGAGAGAGAGACGTCATATTGACGTACATGCATTCCGGTTGGTGCATATTTGTAATGCAAATCTTCGCGGAGACCGCGGGGCTCGGGGAGAACGGAGAACAGAGAAGGGTGAAATGGACGGGACGAGGGGGAGGGGGGGGGGATCACGCAGATAGAAAGGGCCGTCCATGATATACACGCCGATGACAAATAGCCGGGGAGAGAGAGTCGACTCCAGTGCAGCTCGCGCACGATATTACGGTGGGCTACGCCCATACATTTTGCGCCGCTCTACCGGCACACCACCAGCGTCGACCATCGGATTTCCTTCCGTTTTCCGTGGCAGTCTCGTCTACACCGGCTCCAGCCTGGAGCCGCATGGTAAACTCGTTGTCGACGCGCTAATTAAACGCGCTGGCGGATAACAGGAGATTCGAAGATACATTTAACCGAGATATCGAAATCTTCACTCGTTCGCTAACAAATGTCTTATCGATATCAGCGAATTGGTGCCAATTGTGACAAGGATAGCGTTCGCGATGACTCGAGGTAATGCTATTTTAATAAAACGAATTATTAATCTTAATCAGTCCAGTGGACGTTTGCTTCAAATATATTATGAAAAATTGTATGACAATTTTTTTTATTTTCACGATCATAATTTTAGATAACCTTATTTCTCGAATTTTGATCTTTAAAATGAACAAAAAATTATTCGTTATTATGTCAACTTAAAGCAAAAATATTTACATTAATTTAATGTACACTGGATCCTCAAATACTAAAAAGAAAAGAAGTTTGAAAAATGGACATTATTAAAAATATGATTTTATTTCGGTATTATATTTTGGAGAAATCTTGATATTACAGATTTCCATTATTGTATTAGGTGTTGGAATTAATTCGTAGCGTTTTACAAGTGATGGGAAGTACTTTCATTAATGTATTTTTTAATGCTCATGTGAAATAAATAACATTCTTTCATTAAAAACGCTACGAATTAATTCCAACACCTAATATAATATTATATAATAATGGAAATAATAATTGAAATTAATAATTGAAAAAATTAGATTTATTTCGTTATTAAAGATAATCTTCTTATTTCATTTTTTTTTTCATGAACATCTTTTCGTTTACATAACGAAATTATATGGTCCAGTTATTTCATGGTTGCAAAGAATGAAAGGAATCACTGAATCATGAAATATCTTTATAAAAGCGAGCGGACCAGACATTGTTAATACAGTTAATACAACCAACTGTACAGCGTTCTGCATCAAGTACACTTATAACCAATCATCCTGTATGCATCCTGACTCCTCTTACTGATATTAGAATTTTGATGCAATTTTTGTATTCCTTTTGGATAAACGTATACTTGTTGTAAAACTGGGTCAAATAACTGTACCAAAGCATATAGGAGGCTAAAACGGGGAAATAGTCTTTCTCATCGCCTATTCTCTCCAGCAGTCAGTTGTTATCCTGAGGGAACGTCTTGTAAGCTTGCCGAGCAAAGTACAGTACGGAGTTTCCAGCGCGATGCCTGGCGAATCGAAGAAGTAAAAGATCGCTTACACGATCCGCGCTTCTTGGATCGGTATCTTCTGAACGTTTGCGAACGTTACCGGTAACTCTCTCCTGTCCCGTTTCCCCGATAAAGTCCGTTCCTTACGAGGCAACGAACGCGCGCCATTACCGTTATCGAGGGACGTCGGCGCCGTGACATTGTTAAATCGCGTGTTTGCGAGTTTTCGACTTTCAACTCATCCTCCGCTGCAAAAGACTTTCGGCTCCAATCCGAAGGATCCTACGAAATTTCTGTAATAACGGATTTTCATTCTACGTGCCCTCTATATGGCATGAAGAATTTTTATGGTCAGCGTACTGCACACCCGATAATACGAGATCTTTATGGTACGAGCTGATGCACTTTTACGAAACGAAATTTTCGTGAGATAGAAATTTTATAACAGGTTCCTCATGAGGAGTGTGGGATTTCTATACGGTATCTACAGATCTACTGTAAATTCGCTTATCCTGAAATTTGTAATATCAGGAACGTATAAAGCAGGACTTTATTTCAAAGATATTAAAACATTTATTATTGTTACATTTATATACATTTAATTCTCTTCCATTATTATTTAACGTTAACACATTCATGGTTTTCAAATTGTCCATGTAATTGCATTATTTTTAAAAAATCTCTTCCGTCGTGCGTTATCCCAATTTTTAACTTCATTAATCGCTTCTGAAGATGACTATTTAGTTGCTCGCGCTAAAATTGTACGTCACATCAACCACGCCACCTTTTCTCATTCTCTGCGCTTCATCGTGCATTTATTTCCCGCGTCGTGTCGTTGTGTAACTCGTGCGAAATACAGCCGCATTATGTAAAAGGACTCCGCTGCTCTCCGCCATTTCACCCTCCCCACGTTTTCGCGCGTTTCCTTTTGCCCTTCCGCTTTTGAACGATGTACCGCTGCATCCGAGGATACACCTTCGCGCGAATTTCGAGCCCCCTATCCACCTCCTCCCCCCCTGTCTGCATCCCGCGACATTTCTCTGGCCCTTTTGAACTACCGCTGCAACTGGCTCGGGAAGTAGGTGGTCGTTCGGCTTGATTCCGCGTTTCAAAACTTTTGCAAACAAAGCCCATTGTGCCGGGAACGAGATAATACATCGCGCTCGGTGCGAGCAAGCGGGCGCTTCCCTCCTCGCGTTCTCCTTTCACCCGGTAAATTATACCTTCTCGCGAATCTACCGACGAGACTCCCGCGCGCGCACATCAGACGTGGAGCGTCCGTGAAAATCGACAATTCACTGTTTACGTCGAGGTGAAGTTCAACGAAGTCCATGTCGAATGAGGAACGTAAACTTGGCAACGGATTACTAGCGAAATATTCGGAAAATGAAGTTAATTATACGCCAATACAGGCTCCTTCCGCTTTGCTTGTTCAAAACAGTAAACATTATTTATATGAGGACTTCGCCCTCGCAAACCGGAGTCTAATCAACAAATCTTAAACTTGACAGATATTTTATGTAATAAAATCTATTCTGATATACAATAATTTCAAGAAACATTTCACAAAAATGACCTTTATGAAAAGTTCTGTTTACATAACTTTCCGACATTGCGCAGTCTCAGAGCTGTTTTTTTACTGCGTGAATAGCACATGTGTTACAAGAAGACTGAGATTTCAAATTTTTTTATCAATTTTTTGCTCGTGTGACATTTCTTATGTTGCTCGTGGACTAAAATAAAATTAATACGATTCAAAAGGACGTAACGAGAAACTGAGAAAACGCAAACTAAAAGGAAAACAGACCGCTCGGATACATGTGATAATCATAGACAGCGTCATGCAGTCTCGGGCGCATTTTCATCACAAAAAAGAAAAGGACAAGGTTGACTGCCCTGCCGAGAGTACATCGCGGTGGAACATTCATTACGTTGTTATTTATGAAATAGATACCGAGGACTTTTATTTAATTTTTTTAGAGAAATTTATGTAAATAATTCAATGTATTTAAATAAATATTTTAGTTGTACATTTTTTCGCATGCTAACAAAATTGATTTCTTCATATTTCGACTATTAAATTCATGCGTATAACTGACATTTAAATATTTTTCTAATATCAATACGAATCTATACTTTCTCAGCACGTGTCGAGTTTGTAATCGGTATTTTTGTAACTTGAATCTTGTAGAAAATGTATAATGTTTTTAATTATTACTTAGAATTCACACCAAATTAGCTGTATATAAAACTTTAATTTATTCACAGCTTATCTGCGTTATAAACCCACCGCAAAGAATGTCAGACTAAAAATACCAGCTGGACGGTCCAACCGATTCTCTTGAGCCGTTGCACTCGTCCTTTAAATAGCGTCTATTCATAGGTAGGTCCGTGCTCGACGGAATGAATGAACGCGCTAGACGCGGCTTGGCACTCGCGCGAATTCCGTAGACTCGCACACGCGACACGCTCCATGAACGAGCGCGTGCTCGTATAAATACGTCTAGGCCACCTGTCTCTTTAATCCTGCCTGCTGCACCACCCCTTTCACGTGTGCATGTACGCGCCTCGAACGCGCAGACGGTGCGAGACTAATGGCCGCAATAGGACCACGAAAAGTCCCGTAATAAGAGACTCTCGAAAAGGCGAAAAAAAGGAGGTAACTGAATGGAAAATGAATAAATGTCATTTTTCTCCGCGAAAACAATACGTCATTTTACGAGAAGTGCATTTATATATGAAAAATAAACGGCACTCTGTTATCTATTGCGATAAATTTTTATCCTTTGTCTACAATCTGGGTTTCCTTGACACAGGCAAAATTTAATTCACTCTGAAATTTCTCAACGAGAAAGAGAGAAGGGCGAAGTCCGATTTCCCTTCCTAAAAATATCTTGTTAAAACTTTGGTAATGTAATATATGTGTTAAGACTTAAAATTTTTCCGCATTTTTTTAAAGCCTAGAACAATAAAAAAAAACTTGGGCCGAACAGTGGGGGTAAAAATATGATTGCAGAGAGTTAATTCCAGCTAAATCCTGCACTTTGCAATTTTAGATCCAGCACACAGCTAAAAAATATCAATTCAAGCTCGAGGTGAACCACTGCAAAAGCCGACGCGAGTAAAGCAAAACGTCGATAGATACGCGAATACAAGTATTTGTCATGTTTTGATCGGTCGTTGGGAAATGTGTAGTACAAGCGACTGACTGCAACCTTCACGAATAATTACTAACATCAACGTCGAGGGTGAATTAAAAGGAAAACACTCCAGCGAGTACGCTTCCTTTGATCCGTTCCCGGAAGTGCCTGCGTTTGAACGGTCATCGTTCCTTCTATCTATATCAAGGTCTCTATCAGTTTATCGATCAAAGACAGAAACGTTGGCGGGACGTAGCCATCGGATCGGGCAGAGGCGCGTTTACTCGTCGCGCATAACAGAGCAGAGTCGTAATATCCGGCAAACGTAGGAAGGATCATGCTGCGTTTTCTATTACCGGCACGAGAAGCTTATTATCGTGCAAGCCGCAGGAACGTGGCGGCAATGACATCCTTTAAGGGAAGCGGCGGGATCGCGAAACAAAAGGAACCTCTTCTCGTCAATGGTTCCTACACTTATTGTTAGATCCAACGAAGAGCTAAAGGCAAGAAACCAATCATATTACAGAATTAAACGCTAACTGATTAGTTTTCTAACGAAAACCTCGTTCTCCTCGTTTTACTCTCTTAGTACACACAATTGCGTCATTCGTCCTGCACACATTTCTTTTCTTCGAACTAGGAACATTAAGCAATTAATTATAACGTTTATATACGATTTTCTTTAAATGCATAATCTTACAAATACTTTCTTAAAGTATATATAAGAAATAATTTTTGTATACAACTTTGATGAAAAACGTTAGGCACGTTATTAACCATTATTTACCATTATTTAACTTATGAAAAGGTCGATTTATACCGTTTGCTGTTATAAATTATCTTTTATTTCAAGAACTCTTCTCTTTTAAATTTATGTATAATACCGAAACTAATTATAGGTAACAATGCAGGTAAAAGAATTGTAGATGAATGAAAAAAGCCAAGGCTGTATTAATTAAAGTGATAGGAATTAACTCGAGAATGACTCATCATGGTAGTAAAGGGCCGGAAATTATATAGGGGTTAATAATTCGACGGGCGTTTTTCAAACGTAAAAATGGCACGCGTATAAACCATCATTTATCGTACAAATTTCATTTCGATTTAAGGCGATTCGATGTTATAAACGTCAGAATACAATAAAACAGGATACTGCGAAAGCCGCAATGTGATTTACCGCAAGGATAGAGCGATCATCGTAGATAGTACGATTGCCGAGAAGCGCGGAGATAATCCGTGACCGCCGGCGATTTGAGAAATCTCGGACGCGCATCGCTGCGATCGCAAAAGAATGCCCGATACTGCGGTGCACCTGCACCGTTAAGAATCGATGCATACCGGCGCCTCGCCGGTTGTTGCAACATTCGACGTACTTGACCGCGCGAACGGGATCGCCGTCGAGGAAACGAAGGTTAGACGAAGGTAGCGGTTACGCGAAGAGGATGGAAGAGGGGGGGAGGGGGGAGAGGGAGAGGAACGGTTATTGGGCGGCCGGGGGGGGAGAGAGAGTACAATGACTCTGCTCTGCGGAACGTCACGCTGCACTCGCTGTATTATCCCGGTCGCAGGCTTGCATAAAATATGGCCCCGCGCGGACACGTTTCATTGCGCCAACGAGAATAATTCGATTCCTCGTACGGCCCTCGACGATTCGAAACGGTAGCGAGAGCCGGGGCGTCTCGCTACATTAGTTCTCGTTATCAATGCGTTACGTGCGAGCTGTTGCTTTGACGTTGTACTGCATATCGCATGAGTGGGAAGATTCCGCCAATAATTTATTGCAAAAATTTAATGCCGTGACGATTGTCACATTAACAAGAATTTCTTTTGATAAATGCTAGTTGTATATAATACAATAATTTTATATCGAGTTTGTGATGGAAAGTGATCATAAAATCTTACGTCAGTTATATAATTGATAAATATTTTTATCATATCGATACATTTTATTACATAAAAATTCTTAAACATTTGGCCTTATACAAATTTTATAATATCATTTTTCAGAAAAATTGTAGCATGCAACACTGCTACAATTTATTTAAATTATATTGTATATGTTATTAAAAAACATACCGTGACTTGAATCTGTTCGTTATATTGAAATTTTGAAAATATGTTGTAAAGATTCTCTATCTCTCTTTCTCTCGATTTTATATCACAAATATTTTCCGTTTGAATATAATTCTTTCCCATTTATATTATACGTTTGAAAGAATCTTATAATTAAAGTGATATTTCTTCTCCACTCCAACTGGAAATAATATCCAGCATATTATCTCTACTTACAAATTCCGTTCATCGGGAACATGCTCGGGACAGCTCGAAAGCGAGTTGCCTCGACTCGCTCCATTAGCTGTCGTTATCAATGCGTTACGTACGATCGAGCGCCGATCTGCGTGTCGTGCGAGCGTGTTTCGCGGAGGGCCGGACCGGTGCTCTCACATGCATCGATAAATCGACGGTTCGTAAATCTTTCGACTTCCGGCGTAGTGACCGCGCGCGCGATCGATCGGTTAGGAATCACTCGGGCTATATCCTTCCATCGACAGCGCTCTATCGAGGATTAAAGCCTCGACGATGGGTACATCCTCCGCTAGTTGCCTTCTGTTTAACGTGATTTAAGGCAGCCGGTACTACGACTTGAATTATGAACGACAGCGACGATCAGATTCGGACGATGTTCCCGCACCGATTAATTCATGTCCACGACAAACGATAAGGAACGGAATTTAATTTCCTGTTAGATTTTGGATACGTTGCTGTTATTTTTTAAAAGTAGATTCTTTTATTCAACGATCTCTGTGTTTAAACGTAAACCTAGAAAAAGTAAACCTACAAATCTTATAACAGAGATGACAAGATTTAAAAATAATAAATATAAGTTGAACGTGTTACGACCGTTTCTCGTTTCTGTAGAGTCAATTCTGCTAAAAACTTTTTTCTCGAGCGTATAACAAATTGAAAAGAAATTATGTCGCAATCGCGTGAGCGAATATGATGATCATCTTGGCGTTCCAGGCGTAACGAATTATCTACCTGCTGGAGTCTCTGCCTTGCAAACCCAGGTATATTCATCGAACGCGCACCTTTCACCCAGCAAAAGAGATAGAGACGTGTCGGCGCGATCATCGGAATTAAAGGTCTCCGTGCCGACCAGGATCGTTAAATCCTAGCGCGATTAAGCAAGAGACCGCTATACACTTATACAGAATGTCCCAGACCTACCGGGTCTAAGTATAAATTCTTAAATGAATTTAGACTCGATGTTGCCTTAACGAAACCACTATGTGATAAGATTCATCAATATTAATATTTTTGATTCTGCGATAATATTAAATTTTTTAATAAAAATTCGATGAGACGAACAGAAAAGAGATAGATATAGTCAATTTTTTAGCATACTTAATAAACTTTAAGATATATTTTAAGAGTTTATTCAATCTTTATGTTTATATAGAAAATATACATTTAGCAATCTTTATTGCTAATTTAAATCTTTTAATTAAATCTTTAATGAGTACATTGACGCTTTGAAATAAATTCCTATTTATATGACTTTTTATTATCTTATATTTTTAACGGTAAGAGGATTAATATATATTTATTACACTTCCTAAAATTTTAAATAAGAAATTATTTTGATATTTGTCAAAAAATATTGCATTGATTTAATAATTTTGTTGAGAAGTATTGTTGAGAAATTTCACTAGATTCAAATTTGAAAAATAATTCTATTTAGAAGAGAAAGAAACCATCAAACCAAATAAATATGCTTAAATTGGTTGTTAGAACATAAAAATATTTTGCAGCATTGCCAAGCGTTTTATAAATAATTATTTTGATGGTTCCATAAAAAAATTAAGCTTTGTGTCTAACTAAATTTCTACTTCAACAAAACCGTTCTTTCCACGTGAGATTTCTCAGTTAGAGATCCGGTGAATGCGGGGCGCACTATGTGCATAACGCATGTATATCTGGATGCGCCCGTGGACGCGTTCGTCCGTTCATCCGTTGGGCGGGATGCTGGAAGGAGGAAGGTCTGAAAACGCTTGACGGGCGGGCGCGAAGCGCAGGTGTCAGCCGAAATTGGAGCGTCTTGTACGTGTCTTATTTGAAAGTCACCCTCGCGGAAGGGGTATACAAACTGTATGTAGTATATCGCCGTCAAGAGCAGCGGCAGAGGAACAGGATTCTCGGTACGGAAGCGGGGTCGAGAGGCGACGGCTACAACAACTACCGACGTAGGAAGCTGCTGTTGCTACCGTCAGTTTATCCGTACGATAGCGCGGCCAATCAACGAATCAGCTCCTCAGGCTCTCTCGACGGTTGTCCGCCTGTCCGCCCGAAGCGGAAGCCATCCGTTTCCGTCGGTTTCCCAACAACGGCGCGCGAGGAGTCAGCCAACGCAGCGCCGTTGACGAATCGCCAGCGTTTATCCGCAACGCGTGCGGAATTCCGTGAGGTCGTTTCCTCCATCGTCTCTATCTCTCTCTTTCTCGCTCTTCATATCTCTCTATCTTCCTTTTTCTCTCCTCTTTTCTTCCCCCCTCCCCCTCCCCTTCTCTTCTTTCTGTCTCTCTTCCTTTCTAATGATACTCTAAACCGAATTACGTCAAAACGTAACCGGGACAGGCTTAATTACGCTTGCGGTGTCCGAGTATATTGGACATCGTATTTCGTTCTAACAACATTTAGCCTTCCAAGCGTATACGGATTTCTCCACTTAAACCTTCCAAATTTAGAGTTCCCTTTCGCAATTCTATAATACTCGCGTATGCAAATTTTATTTGATTAGGTTACTAAAATAGAGAATATATAAAGATGAAGGATATATACATATATACATGTACAGGTATATCCTTCTCATTTATATACACGATATTTCTCAGGATGTTTCGTAACTTATGATATTGTCGGGAAGATGATGATTTTAATATGAAAAAGTAAATTGAAAACGTAGTAGAATAAAATTTTTTCATATGAAGCTTTGGTTACAGCAGAATTGACTTTAAAATATTTGCTGGGTATGTATTTCTCGACTTAATGGATCTCGATATAACCTACTATTTCGGTTCATGTTTGTGTTTGTGTTGATTGATCAAGAATACACAATAAACTAGGATATTCCTATATAAATTTTATTACTTTATAAATTGTTGAAAATATTGCCCGAGCACGAAACCTCATGAAAAAAATTGTATTCTACGTTTTTGACATATTTTTTTTTATATAAAATCACTCTTCCCAGTCGTACCATCAGTTACGAGCATTTTGTATATATACTCATATATGTATATTTGTATATTTGCAATTGCATTCAAGGAAGTATTAATGTACACATATTATTAAGAATTTATTTTAATAAAAAATAAATCGCCATTTCCGTTTACATATATCTAATATACATGTAATATTTTCCATGATATTAATATGTGCATATACTGATAGATTGTAAATATTTTCTTCATTGCAATTGAGTACAATTCAAGTAGTATTCAATTCATGATAAATTAATTAATATTAAAAAAATATTATCATTGATCACGGAACTTGTTAAAGTATTATTAATTATGCTGTTCTAGATATTATTATGATAACATTAAACACACTTCAGAAAACTGTCAGCTGTGGAATCACATTAAAATGCAAGATAAAATATTATATGATGAAAATATTATCGATTTATTCTTGTACAATTTTGCTAAAATATTTAAATATTTAATTTATAAATACAGATTTAAAAGTAGTTTTATCGAATCATCAAAATAATTATGTAGAATATTCAAACTTGATGAACAGTGCTATAAAAAGTTTTGATATTCTGTCAACCAGCTTGAGTTCTACATTATTATTTTGAAGATTTAAAATTGTTATCAAATTTCTATTTTTATCGCTATTGTTATCAAATTTCTATTTTTATTTAAATTTGTAAATATTTTTGTACAAGACCATTCTTTCCGCACAAGACCGTTCTTTCATATTTATTACTAGTAATTACTCTCATCTTTTTATTCTTTACTGTCACTCTGGCTTATTGTCATTTAACATCTCGTATGCATATGCAATCGGTTGCTTCGGCACACAGGTGTGCATACACAAGCAGGTGGGCCGCTGGTGCATGGCAAGACAATAATGCAACGGGACACAGTCATCGTTAATTAGTGATCTTCGACATCGTCTTCTCTCTGAACCGCTTCACTTTTCCATTCCTTCGAGACGTGTGGGTGACAGCAACGAGCGGGCATAACACGCGTCCAATCAAGCGAACAATGAACGAGTGAATCAATGGCTTGCCTCTTAAAAGAATGATCGCGATCCTCGCCTCTCTTTTGGTCCTTGATGATTGGTTCCTCATTTTGCGCGCTCTCGGGTGGTTGCGTATTTATCAATGGCATACCACGTCATGTTCCCTTTTTACGAACTTTTTAATTTTCACTGAAATCCGACGTCAGTCGATACGCCGTCTATAAATGGTTGCATTAATTGGTACGTTCTCTCGGAAAGGATACCTGGACAATAGCGACAACGGCAAACCTGTCAAGTTTGTTCCGATCGTGAGTGGGATATTTAAAGTAGCTTTACGAAAAAAAATGATTTTGCTGAAATATTTAAAAAATTTAGCTAGATACAGATCTGAAAATAATTGTGACCTAAAAATAATTGTTAAAATAATTATTATTATTAAAAATAATAACTATTAGGACGCTCATGCTGGCTGGAGTATGTCAAAACTTTTTGCAGTATCATACTGGAGTTTTTTTTGCATAATTATTTTGATGATCTACATATAATAGTAAAATTATTTTGTAATCTGTATTTACCTAAATTTTTAGATACTCCTAGTAAAATCGGTTTTTTCTTGTTTACTGTGGTTGTAAAATTTCAAGTATTTTACAACCTCAGTAAAATGTAACGGAATTTATAAAAAAGGCTATGCTATAAAATTCAACCGTTAATTAAGAATCAATATTATTTATTTACGTCATAATTGTAATAAAGAAATGAATGTACTGCAGAGTCAGTCCTGCAATAATCAGAAATCAACGCTGCATTGGGGATGTGTCCCGACGCTTTAATGCGCCGAATTAGTGGAAATCTCAACGTCTCCAACCAACGTTCGGCAAACATTTTCGCGCGGAATCAGCGAAACGCGAAATAGGAGTAAGCGCAAATCGGGGCGCACTAATTTGCGGGTAGGTTCATGCGTGACCGGCATTTGACATTTTAGCAGCATCACCACCGCGTTTTCTTTAAGATATCTCTTGGGATTACGTTCGGACAGCGAAGGATTTAATCGCGCCATTCTATGCTGCTCTCAGCTTCGAATTGTACATTTCGCTTTCCGTTCGATTTCATGAAATTCTCGAGATAATTTTTCGCCAATCGAATCAGCATTTTCGCTGTTGCTGCAACATGCCAACACTGAGACATAATAGCCTTATATATTGTGTTAGAACGAAAAATTCTCATCTAAATTGAATTTGACTGCTCATTTAGGAATTTTTACACTGTTTGTAAGAAAAGAGTTGAAATATTCAGAAGCAAATGTGGAGCTTTCTTTATTACATATAAAAAAAATTCGATTGTAATGACAAAATATACATTCTGTGAAATACATCACATTAATTGTAAAAAAAATAAAATAGATGATTTATTTGCTGAGAATAAAATTTTTTTTGTCATTTTTAAATAGGAATTTTATTTCATTGAAATAAACGTTATATTCCACAAATAAATTTGTAAATATCTTTTATTTTTTCACAATCAATAGTAATTGAGAAGAATTTAAGAATCTTCGGATTCATTTTATAAAATTAAAAGAGACTTTTTCGTTACGTTATATTTAAAAAATAACTCCTTCAATTTCTCAAACTCACTTACGTTGCAACCGTAATTCACTACCACCACAAGCCGTACCAAATGCAAGCGGAAATCACGAGACGTCGAGATACCCACAAAAACGCGAATGCGCGGCTTCCATTTCCCAAACGACACACGGCGGAAGGCGCAAAAAGGAGCTCCGTGCGGCTCGTTACGTCGGAAAACATCGCGGGCGGAACTACGAGCGAATGCGGTACGACGACGTCGGGGAAACAAAATTCAAATGCGCGTAATGCATCGGCCAGAAACGTCGTCGTGAAAAAGAAAGGTCGCTCTCCCGCGACGGAACTCGTCGTTGAAAATACGATCGTCGGTCACAGCCGAGAGAAGAGAAAACGCGTCGTGGACGTCGCTGGCGGTTTCTCTACACGTTTCTCTCCGGGAAAACGTCGCCTTTAATCGAATCCCATTAAGATTTAAGGGCGAGTCGCGCAATAAATTACACCACCACCCGCTGTGAAACGCTATCGACCCCTGATAGGCAAAGGACCGTTCTCGTGCCCGGCTTACGTTACGGGTCTGGAATTATTCGACCACCTCGATTACGAGTCTGTCGCGCGACTCCTTGTTAGATCGAAAAGAAGTGTGTTGACAGATACGACAATGCTGCAGGAACATTGAGAAATAAAATTTGACAATAAGGACAATAATGTAAATTTATCATTTCATAAAGCTTGCCGAATGACAAATTTACACGCCTACATTTTCTTACGAAATAAAAGTTTTTTTTACAGAAATTTTATTTCTACGTAAATTGTAAAAGTCTCTTTCTGACGATTTATATAATTTATTATTATATTAATAAACACGTGAGATTTTAAATACAAATACTATTTCTAATAGAAATTCTAAATAGAAAGTTATCGACATTTATAAATTGGCAATTTATATGTCCACTTTTTATTTATGAACAAAAACGAATCTTATTTTATTTATTTTAAAAATCAGGATGCCGTTTTAATGGATTTAAATATATTTTTGTTTCAGGTGAGTTACTATGAACTTTCGAGTATTTTCTTTCCTATAATGTCACTTAAGATAAGAGATAAGATAAGGATAAGATGCAATTTCTTTCTAATATCAAATTTCATTAATCGAGATTCCTATTTTGCATTTTATAGAAAATCAATTTTTTTCAAACTAAATGGAAAGAATTAAAGTAAAAATATTTCGAACTTTTGCTTGTTCGTATTATTTACTTTATTTACAATACTTTATTTAACGATACCGCATATCTTTATTAATGATGCAGCTTAGAAACTATAACAAAATTCGATGTAGAAACGAAATATAAACTCTACTTTATATATGTATGTATATATATGTATATATGTGTATATATATATATATATAACACTAAATAGATATAAACATTCTAAAAGAAGTGAATCCCAATTTCATAAATGTCCTTTATTTGTTCATTATCAATGCAAAGACACGTCTCCGTAACGGCAAAGAGAAAAAGTCGAGTAGCCGACGAGACGATTCGAGTTATTAGCGTGCCGGACTCAATTCGAGTGACAGGATCGATAGGCAGCAACCTTCATTCGAATGAAGAAATCTTTTTGCAGAAGCTTTTTATTGCAGAAAATGACGAATCACATACTCATCGGTTCTCTGTGATACAGTTTTAAGTGTCACATTAGACTTTTGAAGAATAATGATTTAATGCTTGGTTTCAATATTTAATTAAGATCTTCTATCTGCTTTTTAAATAATTATTTAATATAATTATAATTAATAAAGTCGATTGTGTGTGTTAAATATTTTTAATAAAGATATGAATCTATTTTTATTAAAATAAAATAGGAAATAGGAATGACATATCTAACATTTTGTGTGTGTGTGTGTGTGTGTGTGTTTTCTGTGAAATGTCTTTTTTAAAATATCTTTATTTTCACAACATAGTAATATAACATTTAATAAGTAACATTTAGCAGAATTGCGACTCGATAATTGAAACATATCTATATTGAGAAAAAAAGTATTGAATTTTATAATAAATATTTATTTTTATAATAAATATTTATTTAAATAGTACCACAGCAACTAAATATTTACTAAAAATATGATAATTAAATTAAATTTTTATCAAATAAATATATCTTCATATTTAGTAAATATTTAGTAGGTACTATTCAAGTAGAAATTATTTATTAAAATTTAGTACATTTTTTTAGTGTATGTGCATATCATAACTTGCTTTCCTCTTATATTTTGTGGAAAAAAGTTTACTTTACGTTTAAAAATCAAACCTTAATTGCAGTAAAATATTCGATTTAGTAGATATTTTCATTCCTCGTAGATCACGGGCCAGCCGAAGCGACTGTCGCAACAAAGATCGTTACAAACTCGCGATTGCATTGAGTCGTTAATGCGCCCTGTACATCGCAAGCTACGGCGGCTGTATGCACTCACACTAAACGAATCGCATTACGAGCGCCATTATCGTAGAATGTACTACTCGCCTTACTATCGGAATCTGAAATTTCGCAGTTGCCTCGCACCTGCTGCGCCTTGCTGCAAAATTATGCGCGCCGCAAATCGCAGTCTCGCGTGCGGTGCCGCGGCGAAGAATACGCCGCGCGCGCATTGCGATCGATAGTCGATCTCTCGTGCGGCATGCCTAACGCATACCAACGAGCTCGAGGAAAACGAGACTTCTCGTTGCATCCCGACTACATCCTTGCGCCGCACCGCGCCGCACCGGCGCTATGCGGCGACAAAGTTTTAACGACGCGCGACGACGATTCCTCTACATTCAAACGGGATACCCCAGGTTGACTTAATTCGCGAACGATCGTTTTATTGAATTAGCATTATCAAGTTTTACTTTGTCTACTAGACAATAGTAAGTGAAAGTAGACTGAGAAAACGTTCAACAAATAAGCGAATTAAGTCACAATTACATCGTATTCTGTCAATTCTTCACTTATTTGTGTTGAACATTTCTCAAAGCGAATGTTGATGCTTAATAATAATTGTTAAATCACGCAAAAGTATCATTAAACACCGACATTCGCTTTAACAGAATATAGACTTCTTCGCTCGTTTATGTTTAATATTAGATTTTTTTGATAAAAGAATCGATTTTTTTTGCGTAGAAAAGTTCGCCTGTATACATTTTTCAATATGTTCAGTATTATATAGGTATCTATACACAATCTTGTACAAAGTAAAGCATGTAAATGAAGTAATAAAAGATAGAATAAAAACGTCATATATGTAGCCTAAAATATAAAATGACACAAAAGCGATACGCAGAGATGACCCAAAGCGAAATAGGAAATGTTGGACGAAAAATTCAATGACAAGGCGATCAAAATTTCCCCGCGAGCAAGCAATTTCGGTGCCGATGCTCTCGGCCGTTATTACGTAACTTTCGAAACCATGAAAGGTTGATCCATATACGTCGTTCATTAAACGGCAATACGTGCTACGTGCTAATATTCTGAATGTTCTGAAGTTTTAACGACGCAGTGAAGATAACCATTCGTGTAAGGTTTCTCGCGATTCAGATATCGAAGTCGCATACGTGAGTAATTAATTGCCAGATCGAAAGGAATAAAGAAGCAACCGCGATATAATCCTTTGAGAGGTAAGAAAAACGGCCGTATCAAAAGTTCTGAACAAATTTAATAACGCCACGCTGGAAAGTCCCGCAACTTCGATAATAAAATTACTGTTTAAGTATCATCATGGGATAGTCTTTAGCTCGCGGACATTCCTTTCATGATCTCGTTCTTCTTGTGGTTCTTTAATACGTACATATGTCAGAAAAGTATTACCTATGTACATACATGCATAATTTCTGGGCTGATCATTTTCCAGATATTCCAGGAATATTTCAAACGCGAAGAAAAGTAATACTTTACATATGAATGTATTTTATAATTTTTAATTTGGTACAAAGAGGAAAAACTGTAATATTTAATGAGATGTTAGAGAAAACCACGAAATATCCAAATATCTTTATATCTTTAATTATTCTTGATTATTATAGAAGATATGAGAAAGTGCGTATTAATTGTTTACATTTTATAATTTTAGTGCGCTTAAGATCATTATTTTTAGAATTTTATTTAATATTATAGGAAAAATCAGAGTAAGATAAACAAATGAAAATGTAATGTGGAAAAAGGTATGATACTGTGTATTATGCAGCAATTGCTCTTGTAAATGCGAAATATCCATGATAAGAATATTTTTCAGAATTTAACGTAGTAACGTAAAAAGATATTGTAGAATATAAAATATCTGGTCGGGGAATTATAAAACATCAAGACTTTTTGCGATATCACTACGTATAAAAATTACTATATACGCACACAACATGCATACTTCAAACGTTGTATATTTTAATTATTCTTTATTTTCTACAAAAAAACTATACACAGATAGGTATTTTTTAGGATTTAATAGAATTGCAAAGTTGAAGATATTATAAAATGCAAGAAATCGCATGCATCACTTTGATGCTTTTTAAAAGTGTTATTAAGAAATACTATAACGAAAATTCTACACTGAAAAAAATGACTCTGATTCAAAATGGACGAATCAGAATTTTCCGATTAAATTTAGAATTCAGAATTCTAGTTGAGATAACCGGAATTCTGATTGAAACAGTATTTCTGGTAAAATCTACTAGAATTTTTATTTTTATCAAAATAATTATATCAATTAGAATTCTGATTTGTCCATTTTCCACCAGAATTACTATTTAATCTAACCAAACCATTTTTCTCAGTGTACACTTGGAACTACATATTTTATAAAGTAACCGATGATTAAAGCTTATTGTATACAAGAAAAAAGAGAAAAAATCAAATACTGTGTAATTTAAGATAATTTCAACATATTGAAATCATCACTATGCAATTGAATGTTACAAAATTGCATAACTGCCATAAATGTTTTCACAAATGCTGTAATGTGGAGTATCCGTCAGAATTATCTGTAACTATCCATAATTTTCTCGCAAAGTATCCCGGACCGAGGAAATAAGTTTTTTTTTTCCAAAACTTCAATGCGCACGAATGTATTTAATAAAATGTCCTTCCACAAATTACACAAGATAGATACCTTCTCTAATGTCATTGCGTGAAGCAAATCGAAGCCGAGAAAAGAAAAATGGGCCCATGGGTCCGCAATCGCGACACGCAATCGCAATATTTTTTCGCCCAAGGCGCGCGCGAATGTTTCTTTCCTCTTATTTATTTATTTTTTCTCAACTGTGCTTTTTACTACGACAAACTTTCGAGATAAGCGACGATCCTCGGCGGGGAATACAGAGAAGAAGGAAAGGAAATAGATAGAAGGGGCCTAGAAAGCCGTTTACCTGCACGCGCATTCCGACAGATCGAGTTTGTGGGAGCTAAAGCATCAGGCTAAGTAATTAATAGTTGATTGAAGCAAACGCGCCTACGGAGAAACGAACAGTCGGAGAGTGGCAAGTGAGAGAAGGATAGAAGTGTTAAGGGACGAAGGGAAGAGGGAGCAAGGGCGAGGCTGTAGTTAGCAATGAGGCAGATCGCGGCAGCGATACGAAGAACTCCGTGATAGCTTCTCGATAGCTCTGCACACCTTCCTTGCCCTCTTTCTCTCTCTCTCTCTTTCTCTTTCTTTCTCTGCGAGGTTTTTTCTCGTCTCCTTTATCCTCCCTTTGCGCGAGAACGCGAGATTGCCGCACGTGAATGATAGCGAACGGAGAGTGGCGCTTCGCGTTAAATATGCATCGTTCGGGAGATAAATTGCGCCTTAACCAAGAGCCAGTCGGCCGGGTATTATAATAACCTAATAAAAGTGATTAATACGGGACCGCCGCGATATATTACCTTGTGGCACCGTCGGGGATGCGCCGTCGGGCAAGGTTATCCTGGCGTGAGACGTGGGGACGGCCAGCATCCTCTCGATGGACGGGATATTCTACTTCCAGCGACGCGCACCGCTGCTCCTAGACCCTGTGGTCGAGAATATGTGTTTCCACGTAGATATGTGTAGGTTCGTGTATACACATTGTGTGTATATGTGTGTGTGCGCGGGGCTTACTGTGGTCATGTGTGGCGACGTCGGTAGATGGTCGCGTTGTACCATTAATTTGTGAACAATCGACTTTCTGGCGGAAAATTAAGGGAACATCGCGGTTAGGTGGGACGAAGAATAAGAGAGTCGTTAACATCTTTTAGCTTCATGATAGAGAGAGTCGCGGTAGTTTATAACACATTAACCGCGATCCTCATTAAGATCTTTCGCGATTATAACTTCCTGAAAACAGGATTAAATAAACAAGACCCTTCAACACACTACAATATGATATTACAACGTGGGATTGTAACGATTTTGAAGTACCACCGTCGGTCCCTTACAGAGACAGTGCGCGGAGGTCGGACTGTCCCTTACAGAGACGGAAATACAACAATACAAAATATTCAAATGAAAACACGGACAATCGCGAAGTTGTTGAATTCCGAAAGCCGCACGAGGGACAACAATATACGAACGTTATTTTAACATTCATTTGAGTTCGCTGGCACAACGACGAAGTTCCATCAGGCTACGAATATTCTACGTCGCGCGGAGTGTAACCCGCTCGGGAACTTCCTCCTCCCGTCACGTCGCACTTTTTATTTCACCCTTTGTCAGATTTACATGCGCGACCCGCAGGTTCCGTGCTGTGTCGTTATTGCTTTTCGGCTTGTTCGTTACACGCCGTATACGAATGTTCCGACAAAGTTTCCCTGAGGTGGATGTGCGTTTCCTCTCGCTCACTCCCTCCCCTCTTCAACCCTTTTACTCTTCTATTCATCGTAGAATCGTACCTTCGCTTACGATCCGACTCGATTGGCCCTCTCCGTTTACGGATCTCATCTTCCTTCGAGATCGCGCGTGGAACGAGTCACGATGACGACGAAGTGCATTCATCCGAGCGCGTTTTAGTGTGCACTCGTCCTAGGATCGCTCGTAAAATCCTGCAGAACCAATTTTTCCGGTCGCATCCCACCCATTCCTCCAGCGCGCTTCCCCGAAATAACGTCGATGCAAGAATAGAGGCAATTTTCGATTTGCACAATCGATGCGTCAGCCAGTGTGACTGTCGCAACCCGCGTAAATCGGACCCGCGTAAACCTGTGCGATATAAAAAGTTCCTTTTGCACAAATTAAACGAATTTGATAGGTTTTGCAAATTAGATTGCATGTAATCTTTGAAAAACACGCGTCATTGTAAAAAAAGACGTCGACAAACGTGTATAGATTTCTTATAGGACTCGTGTTATATAATTATACATTCTATTTTTTATTTTATAATATTTAGAAAGTGTCAGTTTCGAAGAGTTTTCATTATAAAACTGACATAATTTTTTCTCGTCAATTTAGTTTTATATTTATCCTTTTTAAGTTCATCAAAACTCATTTATATGAGCAACGTACATTATATGAATTTGTAAGGCTTACACATACAGAAAAGTATGTTCAAGAATTGTCAAATACTTCTAAAATTTATATATATTATATCAAACATGTGACGTGTAAATTATTGTATTTAGAAATGTTTTATATAATTTGAGATATTTTTCTTTCAATAAAAGAATTTCATAGAGATTGGATAAGAATTTATTATTAAAGAAAAGAATTTTCCTCCGTAAATACAAGAAGTTGGTATAAAAAAACCTATTGATCCTCCAGACTTTAATATTTTGAAGATGTTTTTTTTAAATGAATTTAGCAATAAGCATTTGAGATTAATTACCAAACACTCTGCGCTTCACCGTTTACGCGGATGATATCTATTTTATCCGTAAATGAGTTTATATCGCGAGTAGCGCGGCATGTGCATGCACGATGCATCACTTCCGTAATACCGGAAGATACGGCGCGCGAACTGGGTGTCGGCCTTCTTTCCGGCAGGGATCGAAAACTGCAGCTCGGCCACCGTAATTGAGCTGTTGATTGCAAAAATGGCTTAGAACGCGGCGTTTTACGAGCGTCGTTTCGGCGCCTTTCGCGCGGCGTCGGCATCTCGCTGTTTTGCGTTTTTATTTTCTGCTGTGAGAAAGAGAGAGAGAGAGAGAGAGAGAGAGAGACTGTTTCGCGCGAGCTGCAATTCGCCTAGCTTCTTATTGCCTCCGCAAATTGACCTAATTCTCGCTACGTGCTGCGGCTGCTCTATAATCTCTTTCAAGTCGTAGGAAATCTGATCGTCCTGGACGAAGCAATTTTCCGCGCGAGGTCACGCGACGGAATCCTCCGTACTTGACTGAAAAATACGTAAATGCTGAATAATTTTTATTTCTCTCGAAAGTTATCTCGATCTTTCTCTTCGTCTGTGTATTTAAGCGAAATAAGAAGATATTAAAAGGCTACATTAAATAAATTATTTTAGAAGATTCAATTTGCAATCATTCAGTCATTATAGTTACAAATGTATAATGTAAATTATTGTACTTAGAAATGGCTTGTAATTGGAGACAATTTTCTTTCGATAAAAAAATTTCTATTTGCAAAGATTGGATAAAAACTTATTGTTAGAAAAAAGTTTTCTATCCTAAATGAAAAGTCGGTGAAAACTACTGATCCAGATTTTAATTTTAAAGATCTCAAACGCGAAGTTGTAATTTTGATTCAAGTTATAAAACAGGTAAAACATTAAAGTTCAAAGCTTTTATTGATTTTCTTCAGTTGCTTACGCTCTTTTTCTTTACTTTCGACTTGTCGCACCTTCGTTCCAGACAAGTCGGAAGGTTGCGCGAGTAGGTAATCTCTGTGTCTGATTTATAGTTTTTAATTTGAGTCTCATTTCAACCCTCTTGTACGTCTAACGCGAGAAGAGCGCGGGGAGAATGAGAATGTCCAGGGAAAAAATTTGGACCAATCTCTTCAATCTTAAGTAGTACCGTTTTTCTTTGTCCATATCCAAAAGACAGAGATTTATTTTACAAGATTATACTGTTTACGTTAATCCAATAAAGTTTACATTATACTTTGAACATTTTTCTGTAAGTTTACGTTTTCGAATCCTTGTGATTTATAATCATCAAACTTTACATTTTTTTTTTAATTTAGAAAGAATCTTTATTTTCTTTTTATAAAAAAGAAAATGATTCTCTTTTGCAAAGAGAAAGAGGGGGAAAGTGCATTAAAGGATAATTATCATTAATTAATTATATAATTAAAATTAATATTTTGATGCTCATTTAACAAATCATAAATAATCTATCATGAGATTAATATTGTATTGATGTATTTTTAACGGAGCTTTTCAGTCTTTAAATATGTGACCTAGATTTTTCTTTTGGATTCTAATAGGGTCTAAAGATGTCTCTACATAACTTGTAAATCGCAAAACGTAATTCGCAAAGCGCAAAGAGAGAGAGAGAATGAAAATTTGCATTTGTTTTTTTCATTGTGTGCAGTTGGTTTTCATCTATGTGTATCTTGCGGTGATCGTCATTCTGCATCAGCATTTATATAGAGAATTATGCGAATTATGTAGAGAAACATCTTTAGAATTATTTATTTGCGTGTTTTTGCAGTTTCATCAATTTTTAAATTCACAAACTCTTTTACAGAGGAATATCAAACTCTCAAATTTTGAAGTATCGAATATGAATTTTGGATTTTCTGACTTGCCGATTTCCGCAGCTTTGATTCTTAAAAGTCCTCTACATAGAAATCATAGACGGTCGTGGAGTCTTAAGTCGTAAGAAACTGATCAATTCTAATCAAGTATTCTCCTTATATTGGATTGTGATTGGTTGATTTCCTATATGACTTAAGACTCCACGACCGTCTACAACTTCTATGTAGAGGACCCTTTATAATTCTAGTAGAACAAGTCGCGATTATGGCGGAAGATCGGTGTGCACAGATGGCGAACGCGTTTCCTCCAACTCTTCGTGGTACTCCGTTCTCCATTCTCGTTCGTGCAAGCCACGAGAGTGACAGCTTCTGCCTTCCTAGAAGCGGACGAGGGTCCGACAAGAGCGTGTCGGTAATCGTCGTTCTTGGATGATTGCAGCGTTCGTCTGTGCGAGGCGGCGCAGGTGTCGCAAGATTCGCACGTTCTAACTGGATATGGGCTGGCATTATCCCGCAGGAGACGAGAGAAACGATGGGTTCTCTGGCTATCGTCGGCTTTGCCCGTTTTTCCGACCGTTTCACCGTCAAAGGGCGTTGGAAAATGGACGCGATAACTCTCGTGCCGACAACGAGACTTTACGACGTCGTTAAATTTTGTTACCTATGTATCGCCACGTCGATATTTTTGATAATGCAATTGTGTTGTACTGCGAATCCTATTTTAACTTTTGCATCGCGCCAGTGATAATTAATATTAATTAAATTGGCTCAATATTTATATAATAGTAAAATCTCTCATTTGGAATCAGGTCGCTTTAATATTAATTATTATCGATACATAAGAGTATGTAGAATTCTTATTTTATAATGAAGTTAATCTTTATTTTATAACGTTTTATTTTTTACTATTTATTTTAGCTATAATACAATAAGAAAATACTATCTTTATCCGAAGCGGATCTTCGTACCTAATTATATTTTCTGTGAATTTATATAATTTCCGATTCAAGCAAACTGTGTGTGCTAATTATTATTTATTGGTTTCGAAACAGTCTAAATTGAGAAGCTGGAGTACCTAATGTCACAAATTGACAAGCAGTTTAACATTATTGTTAATAAGCATCTTTAAAACAGCTATAATATATCGGCAACGATGCTTAATCGAATAGTTATTATTATTTAAAAATTTGATTTTAATTCAATTTTTAACGAAAAAGGTTTAATTTAGTTTGTATTTCCAGCATTTCAAATGTTCATATTTTTACACTTGCACTTTGTGCCAAGTATGATCATGGGCATGGAAATGTGTAGAATTTTGAAAGCTTTAATTATAATTCCATTTAGAAGGCAGAAAGGCATGACAGGAACGATTCCAGAATATTCCGACAATTTGACAGAAACGTTCAGACAAGTTGTTAGAATAAAGTAGGATATTCTTTTTCTCTCGTCAGCTTGAAACATTTTCTCTCAGGTTTGTTAATTTTCTCAACAATGAATTATCTAGAAGATAACACTTCTGTGTATATTCCTATGTATACATGTTAAAACTAAAATATTTCATTAAAATATTCATGCTGACTTTATTTCACGAATAAAATCATACGGATTCCTTGAATGGGTTTCCATCCAAGGAACTTTGAAATATTTTTGAAATCTTCATATTTTATTTGAAAAAAAAAATATATATATAATTGTCTTTTGAATATTTCGATTTTCGAAATCCAGAATTAACTCTTCAACTTGTTAAAACACTTACATGGAAAGAACGATTTTGCTGAAATATCTAAAAATAGATAGATATATACAGATCTGAAAATATCAAAATAGGAAACTCAAACTTAGAAGCAATACTACAAAAAATTTCATGTTCTAAGCAATCAGCTTGAGCGTTTCGCATATTTCATAGTCCAATAAAATTATTTTTACATCAGTATCTATAGAGTAAAATTTTTAAATACTTTAACCAAACCGTAGTTTCCATGTACGTCTTCAAACCTAATTTGTCTCAATTTTCATATCTGTGCCCTCTTATGAGCATTGGTCGAACATTAATTTCCGTTGAGAGCAGAATAAAAAATGACGACGGGTTAAATGTCATCACTCGGAACGGAAGTGGAAGCAAAGCAATGAACCATCCATCTGACGCGATGGCGTCCACTTCTGAGATAAATCTCGCGGTTCCCTTGCTCGCCCACTCCCGCGGCCTCGCTTTAATGCACCGCCGTTACTTTTAATATACTAATCACGCCGTAACGTATTTTCACGTGCGCGCGAAATTCGCCCCGGGGCGAAATTTCACGTCGGGGAGTAATTTCCCCGTACGCCGATATTTCACGCGCGTGCCCTGGGCCAAGATTGGCTCGATTCTCCGTCGACTCCCTCTCCCGCCAACTCTCACATTCTTTCCCCTTTTTTTTCGTCTCTCCTTCGACCGCGCCGTTCCTACCTTTAGTCTTTCTTGCCTTACCTCCGGCTTCCTTTTCGGCCGGAAGTAGCATCTCTACTGTCTTAAGTAGCCGTAAAAGAGACGCTCGCCTGTGGAATTCGTAAGAGCACCTTGCTCGTTCCTTCTACGCTTTGCTCGATTTTCTCTCTCTCTCTCTTCATTCATTCTCTTTCTTTTTTATCTCATTCTCTTCTTCCTGGCGAGCTCGCGCGAATGTCAGGAACGGCTGGGACGGAATTTCAAACGCGAGGTCCACCTTCTGTTCCTTTCACATCGACACGAATTACGTATGTGTAGATCATTCTAAACTGGCGGTTTATTTCGGTTTATTTGATGCTATGCCAAGTTTGAGTTCGTCAGATTACAGAAGTTTGAAGTAAATCAGAATTTTTACGTGTAATCTTTACGTTCTCATTGCAGAAATCAATAATTTGCTGTTGATTTAATAATGTACGACACTGTTTAACACAAGTAAATGAAGAAGATCATATTTGGACATAAAGAGAATCTTATCGTCTAATAATATTTTTGTGTGAATCGTAAAATTTCTGGTTCAAGCAAGCTACCGATTATTTGTCGCTCTTGAGACACAGTTCTAAATTGAAACTGGAATATGTAATATCATAAATTAAATTGACAAATAGTTTAATAATAATGATGCTAATAAGCATCATTAAAATTCTATAAAGAATTATTCAATTATTTATCAATTTAATTTGTGATACGATTTATTAATTTAATTTGTGATGTAATATTACTCCAACTTCAATCTAGAACTGTGTTTCAAGATTGATAAATAATAGACGCACAGTCTGCTTAAACTGGAAATTATAAGATCCACGCAAAAATATTATTAAGCAACAAGACTGACTTTGATCGAATATGACCTTTTTCACTTTATTTTTGTTGAACATTTCTCGATCGATTTTTACTTACTATTAATTATTTATTTAATTCATATATATATATATATGTGTGTGTGTGTGTTTTATATAAAATACTCAAACACTCCTTCCGGTTCCAATTATCAAATATCAGAAAATTGTAGTCTCCGTTTCATACTCAACCGCATGCTCGAACAAAACTATCGATACCTGAAAGTATCCCTATCCGATGGAAAAAAAAACGCTCCGCGCGTTTTTCCAGAACGTTGCCTACGGCCATCACAGGAACGGATAGAAGTCGTATATATTTATGAACGCGTATGTTATACTCCGTTCGCTTTTTCCATGGCATGATTTCAAAGCAGCCGCCCTGTTTCCACCTACTCGTTTCCAGTGATCGCGCAAAAAAAAGACGTATTTTTCTATCTCTCCGTATTATTCGCTGGCATTTTAATTTCAATATTGCGGCCGAATTGCGGTTGACCCATAGCGACCCGCGAAACATAGCAAGCAAACGAAATTTGATCGATCTATGAATTGCTTATCGTGCTTTAAACCTTTAATTCATGCTGTGTTTATCGCATATTTAAAATACTAAATGCAACCGTCTTTAATTTTAGATCTAGTTACAGCATATCAATATTGCACAATTATGAACGATATGGCATACAAATATAACTTTAACGACATAAATTTAAACTTAAATCTAATTAAAAAATCTTTTAATTAAAAATCTTATAATGGAAATATATATGTAGAAATATATAAAAAATATATAAATCGAAATAATATAGGATAAGATTTACGATGCGATCAATTAAAAAGAATTTAAGAAAGTAGATATACGAAAAAAAATAAATACAAAACTTTATATTTTAATTAATTTTAATTGTATTTTATTTAATATATTTAATGAGAATCTTAATTTTATCTTTAGATAAAACAATATTCTAGACTCCTTTCACTTTTTCATTCTACAAATCTTTTGACCGAATCAGACTTGATTTTTTTCTCGATGGAATTCTGATTAAACTCTTTTACTGCAACTTTTTAATTTTGAATTTTCAATATCTCGCAATTAAGACCGATATTAAAACTTTCTTAAAGTAAATTCTACTTCAAATTTAAAAAAAGAAGAAGTTTTATCTATTTATCAAAGTGTAGTTTATTTCGCTTTAAAAAATTGTAATTTACGTATATGTTTTTATCAAAAGGTGGATGTAGTCCGTTTTGCATAATTATTCCTCAAACGGAGTAATTCGTGATACAGTTCCGCTCTATATATCCTGTATGCAACTATGCATGTAGTTATGACAAAGTGAACTACATACCGGATATAGGAAAAGCCGGTAAGATCGATCGTCTCTGTAATCCTTTTACAATGTTATCGCTTGACAGCGCCGACACGGGAATATCGGAAACGGGTGAAAAAACGAGACGTGTGCGATATGTCCGTTTCGCGGTTTACTTCCACATGGGAACACGGGAGTGAGCGAAAAGGTCGGGAGGAAAAGAGAAAGAGAGGGAATGCGGCGAGAGATAGAGATGGAGAAAGACAAGAAAGACAGCACGTACGTCCGACGTCGGTCGAGTCTGACGAAACTTTACTCGACTCTGCTCCGGGAATATCCCGCGGAAACGGAGGATTAATTCTCCGTCGGAAGTTTCTGACGTCTCGAACGTTCGAACCGGGCAGGGGAGAAGCGTTTAAAGTATTATCCTCGAGACGGTTTCCCGATGCCTGGTCGAAGCCGTAGGAGATGGCGGAATATCGAGACGCGAGCTTGATATCGACCAACTCATTCGGTAGAAGTAACATTTAATGCTGTCTAATACATTCCTCGAAAGTAGAGATTATTGTCCAGTAAGGTTTGTCCACAGAATTTGACAGCGCGATTGTAGCGAAACATATGTAAAACGATTTGCGTGAAGGTTTGATTTTTTTTTTTTTTTTTTTTACAAAGAATGGGACGATGCTACGTTTGTCTACGAAAAATTCTGCAATAATCAATAATTCTTCACACAATTTCTGTTTACTATACAGTCTTATCTTTATTTGATAAAGGACTCCGCACTAATTATTATAATATTGGGAAATCTTGTTCCGCGCGCGATGAAATGAGTTTTTACATATACGTATGTATATATATATATATATATGTATATATATATATATATATAATATATATATATATATATATAATGTATATAACTTATAATATGATGAACAAAAAATGTCATAGATACAAGGCTCAATAAAGGGTTGTTTTTGAGCTGTGATGTATCAAAGGTATATTACTTGTGCTTACAAAGTACCTTTGATACATCAAGTACCTTTGATAGCTCAAAAATTATCCAGCCTTGTATATGACATTTTTTTATTCATCACATATAAGTTACATTATACGTAAAAACTAATTCATTTCCTCAGGAATTATCTAATTATCCATATAATTAGTGTAAGGTCTTTTAATTGAAAAAATATTAATACAAAAATTAGAAAAAAATTAAAATTTTTACGAAAGCAAGGAAAATTTTTTTAACATTTTTTCACAATACAAAAAGGAATGGTTTTGCTGAAGTATCTAAAAATTTAATTATGTATAGATATAGATTTGAAAATAATTTTGTTTAAATTATCGAATAAATATGATGTTGGACGTAGGAACTGGTTGCTAGAATGTTAAAACTTTTTATAGCATTTTTACAGCATTCTCATCATGCTTGAATTTCCTATGTAGTTATTTTATGTAGGAAACCGTTCAACAAAATTATTTTCAGATCTATGTTCTAAATTTTTAGATACTTTAGCAAAATCCTTTTTTCTGAGAAGTACTTATACTTTTTTATAATGATTATTAATGATGTACATTGTAATTTTTATTATATTTATTATCTTTATATCATGAATAATTGATCTTTTAAAAGATTTAGGAGAATAACATAGAACATTACAATATTAACAAATGCAGAAAATTTTTATTTTTGCTGCATTTCTACATTTTTTAAATAGATTAAAATAGAATAAAAAGAAATGATTAATTTTCTACATTACCTATAAAATTCATTGTATTTTAAGTTTTAAAAACATGATTACATTGAGTCATTTATTTTAAATCACTCATTTTGATTTATTTTCAGTCAAGACAAAATTAAATTAACTTAAGATATTTAATCATAGTTCATCTTTTCTGTCGTATCTTATCATTGAGGAGAAGATGTAACGAAGGTGCTATAGTTGGTCGCCTTTAATAGGGGTTAATTCCGTAAGGACCTATCCATCGCGTCATTAATTAAACCACTGCGCGCGATTTACGCCTAATAAATATCTACCGGCGTCTAATATCAATCTGCCAGACATCAATCATAAGGGCAATGGATCACGCGATGACTTAATTGCGATCGGATCGCCTGCACCCTTCTCGTGACGCCACCCTTCCGTGCGAGCGACTACGTCGCTCGTCGACATCCCCGCGGACGTTCGTCATTAGGTCGCGACTTATCGAGACTGGCACACGTCCTTTTCGCAGCCCTTTTCAACTATCCAACTTGAGGAAGACTCCACGTAAGACTCTTATCGGTTCCGACCATGCCGGAGCGGATCCGTCGAGCGACGATGTTAATAATAATCTTTTTCGACGGGTGCGCGTCCTCCTCATCCTCTTCGCCACGGCTTAAGATGCATATAAATATTTCCGAGGCCTTGAAGAGCGAGGATTACCGCATGTGAAAGGGCGCGCATCGCTCTTGCTAGTGGCCCTTTGTCAGCTCGCGCTTATTCCGCGGCTCTCTTGTGCACCACAAGAATAATAAGGTGAGAATGACTGCGGATTGCAAACATTTATTATTACTGTTTAACCTCTCTAGATTTATAATAAGTGTATTCTTTCTTTATTTGTAATATCGCGCGCGCGATAATGCGCGTAATGTATGCTTTATATTTATAAATGTTCCTTCATGCTGATAGAACATGTTATCTCAGATTAGCATGTTCTATCAGCATATATATATATATAATCCGCGACTTGTGAATAAATAAATTAAAGCACAGGAGGATGCAAAGCTTATCTTATTATTAGGCACAATTAATTGATATAATATAATTATAGTGTAAACTAAAATTTATAAATGTTAATGTTTCTTTAAATTTTATTATATAATAAATAAATGTTTATCAAAATTAGATATTTATCGCGATTGCGTTAAGTATGTTCTTGCATTTATTTTTGCATATGTAAGATTAAATTTGATCAATCAAGTTCCAGAGAGATTATAAATACCGAGTCGCTCCGGCGCAGAAAAATGTGAATGCGAGCAAGGGACTGATTATTATTCACTGAGAGTCATTGTAATGGCACCCTTCATGGGGTTCTCTGTTTTAATATTCGTCACTGCAGATCCCCTTCTTTCTCCTTTAACCCTGTAGCGATGCAGCGGGGGCCGTCCGCCTCTCGAGCCATAAACTCGAAATATTTATTTCGAATGCGACCTGTAAAGTACGCGGGGCCCCGCCATTACAAGTCATTTTCATGGGGCCTTCGAGATCAAACGAGCTGATATTTACGTTCTATGCCTTTATACTCGTGTATCCTCGGCAGGTCCGAGTGCGCTGCCGGTTCCGCGATGGTCCATCAAAAAAAAAAAAAGAGAAAATAGAAAGAAAAAGGATCGATCATCTTTGTCATTACTCTACAAAAGTTTATGCTGCATTCCATTAATTGACCGCACGCGAGCGATTGAGATGAAACCTGTGAGATAGGAAATTTATATTACAGTAAGTCTGAGTTCTTGAAATTATAAGTACTGTTTTTTTAATGTTTTAAATGATCATTATTGCTGCAATGTTGTAATTTAAACTTAATTATACGACATAAATTATAACGATGGAATTATAATATAATATTATTAATGTAAGATAATTTTTATTTTGAATTGTTTGTCGAAAGACAAATTACATAAAAATGTATGTACATAAACAATGTATGTATGTACATTCGCATATTGATTTTTAAATTATTAAACTATTTCTGCTTAATGATAATTTTTAACTTGCATTTGCGTGGTTTACAATATATTTAACTGATAATATTAAATAGTTACAAAATCTTTAATGAAGTTTCTATAAAAACAAGATACATATCTAAGAAGTATGAAGCATATTTGAAGATTATATCTGAAATTTTATATTCCGTAGTTCATATTTTTCAACACAAATGTACTAAAGATATTGGAAAATGGAACGGAGAATCAACGAGCTAAAAGCCGCGAGATTCTCCCTTGTTCTCAAGAAATGATCGATAGCGTCGAATTGAGCGCGAGAATCGGAAATGCAATACTCTCTGGCAAGGATTCGCGGAGGCGTACAAATTCAATGAGAAGTAGGTCGATTCTCCTGTTTTTCGACAGTAAACTATTATATTTTATTTCGAACCGGATGGGTCGGTAACGCCTGTTTTGAAGAAATTCGTGCATTACCTTGCCGCCGTTAGTTTTGACTCCTGTTAGTAACGTAGCTCTGTTGCCCAAAGAAGTAAACATTTCAACTTGAATTCAATTGAGATATTTATGAGACACCTTTTGAATGTTTTCCAGAAAGCATAGATTGCGGCAAAGTGCCGCATTTGGTGAATACAATATGAAATTCAATTTTTCTACTGCCTCGTTCAGAATATAACTGAAAATCAGCAATTCACGCAATTTTTTCATTTCACAACTTAGAAAAAAATTTATGGAACGCATTATATTATATTTTTTTAAATTCAGAATTTAGTAAATTTTCTTCTGTTTAGAACAGATCAAATTTCTCTTGTGTCATCATTCTAAAAATTTTATTATTAAGGTAAACGTCTCCCAATGACATTTACACATAATTTATTATTGTTAATGTCAA